>NC_057800.1:600608349-600616862 GCF_018294505.1 Triticum aestivum
GGAGGGCAACAAGTGGAGGCGGCGGTTGGATCTGGACGCGTCCGGCTCGACGCGGACGTTGTCCGGCGGCGCGAGGAGGAGCGGATCTAGGGTTTCGCCCGGGATTAGAAATGTGGGGATATATATATAGGCATAGGAGGAGCTAGGATAGTCCAAATGAGGTGCGGTTTTCGGCCATGCGATCGTGATCGAACGCTCTAGATGATAGAGCGGAGTTAGGTGGGTTTTGGGACAAATTGGAGGGGTGTTGGGATGCAACACACACGAGGCCTTTTCGGTCCCTCGGTTAACCGTTGGAGTATCAAACGAAGTCCAAATGATACAAAACTTGACAGGCGGTCTACGGTAGTAAACCAAGGCCGCTTGGCAAGTCTCGGTCCGATCCGGAAATGTTTAATCCCCACACACGAAAGAAAGCTAGAAATGACCACTAGAGGAGAACGAAGCGCCGGACTGCAAAACGGACAACGGGGAAAATGCTCGAATGCATGAGGCGAACACGTATGCAAATGCAATGCACATGATGACATGATATGAGATGCATGACAACGATAACAACATACGGAGACAAAGACCCGAACCTGAGAAAATAAATATAATTTAACGCCGGAAACGGCAAGAGTTGGAGTACAAATTGGGAAAGTTATGTCCGGGGTGTTACAACACTCCACCACTACGAAAGGATCTCGTCCTGAGATCTAGGACTGAAAGAACGTCGGGTACTCAAAACGGAGGTGATCCTCGCGTTCCCAGGTAGCTTCACGTTCGGAATGATGTGACCACTTGACTTTGAGAAATTTGATTGACTTGTTGCGAGTCTTGCGTTCAGTCTCTTCAAGAATAGCAACTGGGTGCTCACGATAGGAGAGATCTTCTTGGAGCTCAATGTCCTCGAAGTTGACGGTGCGGTCAGGAGTCTTGAAGCACTTTTGAAGCTGAGAGACATGGAACACGTCATGAACATTTGCAAAGTTTGAAGGAAGCTCGAGTTGATAGGCGAGATCGCCTCTCTTGCTGACAATCTTGAAAGGTCCCACGTATCTAGGGGCAAGCTTCCCTTTGATACCGAAGCGACGAGTACCTTTCATAGGAGAGACGCGGAGGTAAACATGATCTCCGATCTCGAAAGCCAAATCATGGTGCTTACTATCATAGTAGCTCTTCTGGCGGGATTGGGCTGCTTTGAGGTTATCATGAATGACTTTGCACATTTCTTCTGCTTCTGTGATTAAGTCATTACCAAAAGCTGCCGTTCACCGGT
Source organism: Triticum aestivum (assembly GCF_018294505.1). Taxonomy (NCBI): domain Eukaryota; kingdom Viridiplantae; phylum Streptophyta; class Magnoliopsida; order Poales; family Poaceae; genus Triticum; species Triticum aestivum. The sequence continues at coordinate 600,609,611 of NC_057800.1, forward strand.
TTCAGACCAGTTGAGAGGGGTACGGCACTTCCTGCCATACAGAATTTCAAATGGGGCCTTGCCCGAACTTGCTTGAAAACTGTTGTTGTAGGAGAATTCAGCATAAGGAAGACAATCCTCCCACTTCATGCCGAAGGAGATCACACAAGCCCTGAGCATATCTTCAAGAATCTGGTTGACACGCTCGACTTGACCGCTAGTTTGAGGATGGAAAGTTGTGCTGAAGCGGATGTTCGTGCCCATGGCCTTCTGAAAAGAATCCCAAAACTTTGAGGTAAAGATGCTGCCACGGTCTGAAGAGATCACTTGAGGAATACCGTGCAGAGAGACAATACAAGAGGTGTAGAGTTCCGCCAATTGAGCTGCAGTGATCGACTCTTTGATAGGCAGAAAGTGAGCCACTTTGGTGAGTTTGTCGATGACAACGAATATAGATCATTGCCACGCTTGGACTTTGGAAACCCAGTCATGAAGTCCATTTCAATGTGGTCAAACTTCCATTCTGGAATGGCAAGAGGTTGGAGGAGACCTGCTGGCCTTTGGTGTTCTGCCTTCACTCTTCTGCAGACATCACATTCATTCACGAATTGAGCAATCTCGCGCTTCATTCGAGTCCACCAATAAGCTTGCTTAAGGTCCTGATACATCTTTGTGCTCCAGGGTGGATGGAGAGGAGAGAATTGTGAGCCTCGTTCATGATCACTTTACGAAGTTCACCTTTGGGTACAACAATACGATCCTCGAAGAAGAGAGTGTCCTTGTCATCAAGGCGGTAGCACTTGTACTTGGACTGACTCTTGGCAATCCCAATCTTCACCTTTTTTACCATAGCATCAAGAAGCTGAGCTTGGCGAATCTGGTCTTCTAAGGTAGGAGAGACTTGAAGGTTGGCAAGGAAACCTTGAGGAACAACTTGCAGATTAAGTTTGCGGAAAGCTTCACAAAGCTCGGGTTGATAAGGCTTGAGAATCAGACTGTTGAAGTAAGCTTTTCTGCTCAAAGCGTCAGCAATCACATTGGCCTTGCCTGGAGTATACTCGATACTCGGCTTACTCTTGAATCATTTCGACCCATCGAGTTTTCCTGAGGTTGAGATTAGGCTGAGTGAAGATGTACTTGAGACTCTTGTGATCAGTGAAAATGTCCACTTTTCTTCCCAATAGAAGATGTCTCCAAGTCAAAAGAGCGTGCACAACTGCCGCCAACTCGAGATCATGAGTGGGGTAGTTCTTCTCATTAGGCTTCAACTGGCGAGATGTATAAGCAACAACTTTCTTCTCTTGCATCAATACTGCGCCAAGACCTTGGAGAGAGGCATCACAAAAGACCTCGTACGGCTTGGATTCATCAGGTGGAGTCAAAACTAGAGCAGTGATCAATTTCTCTTTCAAAGTGTTGAAAGCAATATCACACTCCGGAGACCAAACGTACTTGACGTGCTTCTGGAGAAGATTAGAGAGAGGCTTCGCGATCTTAGAAAAGTTTTTAACGAATCTTCGGCAATAGCTTGCGAGTCCGAGAAAACTGTGGAGTTGCTTCACGTTCTGAGGAGGTTGCCAATTCATAATTGCAGACACTTTCTCAGGATTCACGGCAATGCCCTTGGCAGAGATGATATGACCAAGATAAAGAACCTCATCGAGCCAAAATTCACACTTGGAGAACTTGGCGTAGAACTGATGTTCTCTGAGCTTATCAAAAACCAAACGCAAGTGCTTGGCATGATCTTCCTTGTTCTTCGAGAAAACCAGAATGTCGTCGAGATAGACCAAAACGAAGTCATTGGTGTAGGCATTGAAGATGAAGTTCATCATGCAAGAGAACGTCGGATGAGTGTTGACGAGACCAAAAGACATGACAGTGTATTCATATGAACCAAAGCTTGTCCTGAAAGCCGTCTTGGGAATATCTTGCTCACGGATTCGAATCTGATGATAACCCATACGGAGATCAAGCTTGGAGAATACTTGGGCACCTTTGAGTTGTTCGAACAGCTCATTGATGTTGGGAAGTGGGTATTTGTTCTTGATGGTCTTCTTGTTCACTGGACGGTAATCAACACAAAGTCGGTCTGTTCCATCCTTCTTCTTCACAAAAAGAACACCACAACCCCACGGAGAAGAACTAGGCCGGATGAGACCCATTTTCTCTTGAATATCGAGTTGCTTCTTCAGCTCCTTCAACTCTTCAGGTCCGAGCTTGTAAGGACGTTTGCACACAGGTTCCGTGCCAGGCTCAAGATCAATAACGAATTCAACTGGCCGGTGCAGAGGCATTCCTGGAAGCTCTTCTGGAAAGACGTCTTGATATGCGCAAACGACTGGAAGTTGAGAGATAGCATCCAATTCACCCTTCTCATTGAGAGAAAAATAGACGGATGGTGTTATCACGATCGGCAAAGACAATCACATCCTCAGACGAATGAGTCAATTGAATCTGCCTGGTTGCACAATCAAGCTAAGCCTTGTGCTTAGAAAGCCAATCCATCCCGAGAATAAGATCAATATCCGAGTCACCAAGAACCGTTGGAGAAGATAGAAACTTGTAGTCTCCCAAAGTGATAGTAACATCCGGAGCAATGGAGTTAGCATGCATGTGCTTACCGGGAGAGACAACTGCTAAAGGACTAGGCAAAATTTGCAAAGGCAAACCATGCATAGATGAAAACGGTCTCGAGATGAAACAATGCGATGCACCCGTGTCACAAAAAACTTTTGCAGGAACTTCATTAACAGGAAGGTTACCCATGATCACATCTGACGAGTCCTCTGCCTAAGCTACATTCATCAAGTTGACCTTGGCGTGCTTGGGGTTATGCTTGACCACTGTTGTACTTGCCGATCTGATAGGAGGAGGAGGAGGAAGACGCCTCTGGTTGAAACACTTGTTGGCATAGTGACCCTTCTGTTGGCACTTGTTGCACGTGACCTCTGAAAGCGGACGGTGATACGGAGCACTCGATCTTGGAGCTTGACATGAAGTCTTGTTCTGAAAGCTAGGGTTGGGTGGGTGGGAAGAACCACTGCCACCTTTGCTCTTCTGCTGAAACGGCTGACGAAACAGAGGAGGAGGAAGCCAAAACTTCTGTTGCTTGGCCACTTGAGTAGAGGAAGAAGGAGTAACATCTCTGACTCGCTTCTTGGAAGCATCACACTTCAACTGAGCAGCCTCTTGTTTCAGTGCCATGTTGTAGAACTCATCGTATCTCAAGGGCTCAAAGAGAACAAGAGCTAGCTGAATTTCTTCTCTGAGGCCACCCCTGAACTGATATATCATGCTCTTCTCATCAGGGACGTCCTGCTTGGCAAAGCGGTCGAGCTTCTGGAACAACTTGTTGTAGTCATAGATAGACAAAGAGCCTTGCTTCAGATTGCGGAATTCTTCACGCTTGCTTTCAACCACGCTTTGAGGAATATGATGAGCTCGGAAATCTCGACGCAAATCATCCCAAGTGATAACACGTCCACCTCTGGAGTCCTTGTACTGCTGGAACCATTCTGCAACTTGATCTTTGAGTTGGAAGGAAGCGAACTTAACAAAGTCCTCAGGCCTGACGTTACTACACTCGAAATGCTTGCACAGATCCACAAGCCAATCGTCAGCATCGGTTTCCTCAACACAATTGCTGAAAGTCTTTGGCCCATTAGCAAGGAACTGGTTGAGTGAAGCAAAGTGATTCTGATTGCTGCCTTGATTCCCTTGGTTGCCTTGATTGCGCTCTTGAAGAATTTGCATGATCAACTGTGTTTGCATTGGTTGCGGCCATCACAGCTTGCCATGCCTCCGGAGGAGGTGGAGGTGGTGGCGGATCAGGATTCGGAGTCGTGCGCGTTGGAGGAGCCATCTTGAAGAGGTGTAACACCCTCGATGCGACTATAGCTCCCACGTGTCAAGGCACGACTTAGAGACATAATCGCATTGAAGGCATATGTCGCAAGTTAGGCAATCTTCACAATATCCCATGTAATATAAATAATAAAGGGGAGATAACATAGTTGGCTTACACTCGCAACGTCAATCAAGTACATAAATAACATTACATCATCCAAACACTCATGGGCCGACTACGGCGCCAAAATAAAAGAGAACCCAACATGCGACAAAGGTCCCATTCACCCCCAACTGGGCACGACTACTGATCATCGGGAAAGGAAACATAGTAACGTTGAGAGTCTTCGTCGAACTCCCACTTGAGCTCATACGCGTCTCCTGGAGCGGAATCATCAGGCCCTGCATCTGGTGTAATAGTAATCTGTGAGCCACAGGGACTCAACAATCTCGCACCCTCGCGATCAAGACTATTTAAGCTTATAGGTATGGCAAGGTAAATATGAGTGGAGCTACAGCAAGCGACTAGCAAGTATGGTGGCTAACTTATTCGCAAAAAAGAGCGAGAAGAGGAGGCAAAGCGTGAGCGAGAAACTAGAGAGCAACCTGCGCAAACATTACTCCAACACCGTGTCCACTTCCCGGACTCCGCCGAGAAGAGGCCATCACGGTAACACACTCAGTTGATTCATTTTAATTAATTAAGGTTCAAGTTTTCTACAACCGGACATTAACAAATTCCCATCTGCCCATCACCGCGGGCACGGCTTTCAAAAGTTCAAATCCCTGCAGGGGAGTCCCAACTTAGCCCATGACAACTCTCACGGTCAACGAAGGAATAGACCTCCTCCCAAGACGTTCCGATCAGACTCGGTATCTCGGTAATTCAAGACACTTCGACAGGTTAAAACAAATCCAGCAACACCGCCCGAATGTGCCGACAAATCCTGATAGGAGCTGCACATATCTCTTTCTCAGGGCACACTCAGATGAACACTACGTACAACTAAAACCAACCCTTAAGTTGCCCCGAGGTGGCGCTGCAAGTGGCTCTATTTGGACCAACACTCAGAGGAGCACTGGCCCGGGGGGGGTTAAAATAAGATGACCCTCGGGCTCCGAAAACCCAAGGGAAAAAGAGGCTAGGTGGCAAATGGTAAGACCAATGTTGGGCATTGCTGGAAAAGCTTTAATCAAGGCGAAATATCAAGGGGTTCCCATTATAACCCAACCGCGTAAGGAACGCAAAATCCGGGAACATAACACCGACATGACGGAAACAAGGGCGGCAAGAGTGGAACAAAACACTAGGCGAGAGGCCGAGCCTTCCACCCTTTACCAAGTATATAGATGCATTAAGATAACATGGCAATATAATGATATCCCAGCAAGTAAATAAATGATGTTCCAACAAGGAACGGCCTCCAATCTTCACCTGCAACTAGCAATGCTATAAGAGGGGCTGAGCCAAGCGGTAACATAGCCAATCAATGGTTTGCTAGGACAATGGTGAGTTAGAGGTTTGACATGGCAATTTGGGAGGCTTGCAAGCAAGTGGTAGGCATCGTAGCATTGGCATAGCAAAAGAGCGAGCAAACTAGCATAGCAAAGATAGTAGTGATTTCGAGGGTATGATCATCTTGCCTGCAGAGTTGTCAGAGTTGACTGGATCCTCGAAAGCAAACTCAACGGGCTCCTCATTAGTGAACTCGTCTCCCGGCTCTACCCAAACAAGACAAACAAGCAACAAGGATACAATCAACCACGTGCAAACTCAAACAACACGATGCAAAGATGATATGCTATGCGGGATGCGATGCGGGATGCAAAATGCAAGATATGACAGGAAATGCATGAACCTAGCCTCAACTTGGAAAACCAAGTGTGCCACTGGAAATATGAGATGAAATCGCTTGAAAACGATATAAAGAACGCCGGAATCGGAGTTACGGTTTGGAAATGGAAAGCGATTCAAAAATGACACCGGTCTGCGATTTACAGCAAGTAGGCATCTAAATGCAATGAAATGAACGTGCTACAGCACCCAAACATGACAACAAAATACATGGCAGGAATGCACACAAGATGCTTAACAAAAGTCTAGCAGTGAGCTACGGCCAAATCATCCATTAACAGGTTCAAACAAGCATGGCAAAAATGCATATGACAAACAGATCTCAGACTTAGCGAAATCAATACTTGTCTGGAATTTCAGATCAGGTAGCCCTCTTCGGAGCAACAAAACTACATGCTACAGGATCTGAACATGGCAAAGTAAAGCATGGCATGGAGCTACTCAAAGAGCTTAACAAAAGTCCCTGAGTGACCTTGAGCCAAAAGGGATCAGAAAATACAATTGCAAGCACGCGAACGTAGCAAAAACATAATCAGTTTTCAAACTTAGTGAAAAACTGACACATGCTGAAATATAACTCAAGTAGGCATGTTTACGAGCTCGATGCACTCACTACGGTGCAAGTCATGGCAAGATAAGCATACGCCCATCAAGAAGGAACCAAATGAAAGCTAGACATGGCAAGAACAATAGCATAGCATGCATGGATCAACTACAACATCATCGGCAAAATTGCAAACAAGTTGACAATCTGCCCAGATTCACAAAGTAGCAAAAGTAGAGCTCGATTGACTCAAGATAGGTTGCTCCATAATTGCAAACAATGACACGGATGGATAGAGAACTACAAGATTAACAAAACATCCTTACTGACCATCCTCAAAAGAGGCACGGATCACTAGGAAACAACATGAACATATGGCATCATGAGATAAACAATCCCAGGACTTAGTGAAATTACTAAGTCCCTGAAAACAGATTTACCGAGTGCCTCACTTTGCAAGCTTGCACTAGTCACCTCACACATCACAAAAATACATGGGTTGCACCTCTGGAAAGATGACAAAACCCTTAACAAAACATATGTAGAGCATCAGGGCATATCATGCACACAATAATCATGGCAAGAATGACAAAAGTGCTAAACGGAGTAGCAGATCTGACAATTAACTCAAGTAGCCCTCTTCTAACAGTATTTCGGGCATCAAGACGAACCCAAATGAAAATGATGCAATGGAATGAAATAATGTACTCTCTGAGGTGAAAAATTTGATATGCTATATGCATGAATCGGAGCTACGGATGCAAAGTTACGGGGCCACGAACATGAGCACTTGGATCGGAATTTCTGGGACTTAGAGAAAATCAACCTCGCGAAAAAATAGGGTTACTGTAGCAACCGGATCAGATCTGGGCGCGCCTCCCGAGGTTCGATGCCGGGCCCTGTTCGCTGGAGTTGAGGACGGGGAGGAGGCAGGAGCTCGCCGAACGGTGAGGGAAGAGGCAGCGCGGAGGCGGGCGGCGCGCGCGCGCCGGCTTGGAGGCAGCGTCGAGGCTTGGCGGCGGCCG
>NC_057800.1:600617315-600626764 GCF_018294505.1 Triticum aestivum
TCCGGGCCTCGGGGGCCGGCTGCGGGCCTCCCGGGGCCGGCGCGGTGGGCGGCAGCGCAGGGCCACGTGGCAGCCCAGGAGTGGCTGCGGGCGGCGGAGCGGACGCGTCCGGTCCGTCCGGACATGTCCGGCGGCGGTGGAGGAGATATTTTAGGGTTAGGGACGAGGTGGATCCAGAATTTGGAATGGGGAAGGTATATATAGGCATAGAGGGAGCTAGGAGAGTCCAAATGAGGTGCGGTTTTCGGCCACGCGATCGTGATAGAACGCTCTAGGTGATGGAGAAGAGTTTGGTGGGTTTTGGGCCAAATTGGAGGGGTGTTGGGCTGCAACACACACGAGGCCTTTTCGGTCCCTCGGTTAACCGTTGGAGTATCAAACGAAGTCCAAATGGTACGAAACTTGACAGGCGGTCTACCGGTAGTAAACCAAGGCCGCTTGGCAAGTCTCGGTCCAATCCGGAAATGTTTAATCCCCACACATGAAAGAAAGCTAGAAATGGCCACCGGAGGAGAACGAAGTGCCGGAATGCAAAACGGACAACGGGGAAAAAGCTCGAATGCATGAGACGAACACGTATGCAAATGCAATGCACATGATGACATGATATGAGGTGCATGACAACGATAACAACACACGGAGACAAAGACCCGAACCCGAGGAAATAAAATATAACTTAACGCCGGAAACGGCAAGAGTTGGAGTACAAATTGGGAAAGTTACATCCGGGGTGTTACAACACTCCACCACTACGAAAGGATCTCGTCCCGAGATCTATGACTGAAAGAACGCCGGGTACTCAAAACAGAGGTGATCCTCGCGTTCCCAGGTAGCTTCACGGTCGGAATGGTGTGACCACTTGACTTTGAGAAATTTGATTGACTTGTTGCGAGTCTTGCGTTCGGTCTCTTCAAGAATAGCAACTGGGTGCTCACGATAAGAGAGATCTTCTTGGAGCTCAATGTCCTCGAAGTTAACGGTGCGGTCAGGAGTCTTGAAGCACTTTCGAAGCTGAGAGACATGGAACACGTCATGAACATTTGCAAAGTTTGAAGGAAGCTCGAGTTGATAAGCAAGGTCGCCTCTCTTGCTGACAATCTTGAAAGGTCCCACGTATCTGGGGGCAAGCTTTCCTTTGATGCCGAAGCGACGAGTACCTTTCATAGGAGAGACACGGAGGTAAACATGATCTCCGATCTCGAAAGCCAAATCACGGTGCTTACTATCATAGTATCTCTTCTGGCGGGATTGGGCTGCTTTGAGGTTATCACGAATGACTTTGCCCATTTCTTCTGCCTCTGTGATTAAGTCATTACCCAAAAGCTGACGTTCACCGATTTCAGACCAGTTGAGAGGGGTATGGCACTTCCTGCCATACAGAATTTCAAATGGGGCCTTACCCGAACTTGCTTGAAAACTGTTGTTGTAGGAGAATTCAGCATAAGGAAGACAATCCTCCCACTTCATGCCGAAGGAGATCACACAAGCCCTGAGCATATCTTCAAGAATCTGGTTGACACGCTCGACTTGACCGCTTGTTTGAGGATGGAAAGTTGTGCTGAAGCGGATGTTCGTGCCCATGGCCTTCTGAAAAGAATCCCAAAACTTTGAGGTAAAGATGATGACACGGTCTGAAGAGATCACTTGTGGAATACCGTGCAGAGAGACAATACGAGAGTTATAGAGTTCCGCCAATTGAGCTGCAGTGATCGACTCTTTGATAGGCAGAAAATGAGCCACTTTGGTGAGTTTGTCGATGACAACGAATATAGCATCATTGCCACGCTTGGACTTTGGAAACCCAGTCACGAAGTCCATTTCAATGTGATCAAACTTCCATTCTGGAATGGCAAGAGGTTGGAGGAGACCAGCTGGCCTTTGGTGTTCTGCCTTCACTCTTCTGCAGACATCGCATTCATTCACGAATTGAGCAATCTCGCGCTTCATTCGAGTCCACCAATAAGCCTGCTTGAGGTCCTGATACATCTTCGTGCTCCCAGGGTGGATGGAGAGGAGAGAATTGTGAGCCTCGTTCATGATCACTTTATGAAGGTCACCTTTGGGTACAACAATACGATCCTCGAAGAAGAGAGTGTCCTTGTCATCAAGGCGGAAGCACTTGTACTTGGACTGACTCTTGGCAATCCCAATCTTCACCTTTTTCAGCATAGCATCAAGAAGCTGAGCTTGGCGAATCTGGTCTTCCAAGGTAGGAGAGACTAGAAGGTTGGCGAGGAAACCCTGAGGAACAACTTGCAGATTAAGTTTGCGGAAAGCTTCACAAAGCTCGGGTTGATAAGGCTTAAGAATCAGACTATTGCAGTACGCTATCCTGCTCAAAGCATCAGCAATCACATTGGCCTTGCCTGGAGTATACTCGATACTCGGATTATACTCTTGAATCATTTTGACTCATCGAGTTTGCCTGAGGTTGAGATTAGGCTGAGTGAAGATGTACTTGAGACTCTTGTGATCAGTGAAAATGTCCACTTTTCTTTCCAATAGAAGATGTCTCCAAGTCAAAAGAGCATGCACAACTGCTGCCAACTCGAGATCATGAGTGGGGTAGTTCTTCTCATTAGGCTTCAACTAGCGAGATGTATAAGAAACAACTTTCTTCTCTTGCATCAATACTGCGCCAAGACCTTGGAGAGAGGCATCACAAAATACCTCGTACGGCTTGGATTTATCAGGCGGAGTCAGAACTGGAGCAGTGATCAACTTCTCTTTCAAAGTGTTGAAAGCAATATCACACTCCGAAGACCAAACGTACTTGACGTGCTTCTGAAGAAGATTAGAGAGAGGCTTCGCGATCTTAGAAAAGTTTTCAACGAATCTTCGGCAATAGCTTGCGAGACCGAGGAAGCTACGGAGTTGCTTCACGTTCTGAGGAGGTTCCCAATTCACAATTGTAGACACCTTCTCAGGATTCACGGCAATGCCCTTGGCAGAGATGATGTGACCAAGATAAAGAACCTCATCAAGCCAAAATTCACACTTGGAGAACTTGGCGTAGAACTGATGTTCCCTGAGCTTATCAAAAACCAAACGCAAGTGCTTGGCATGATCTTCCTTGTTCTTGGAGAAAACCAGAATGTCGTCGAGATAGACCAAAACGAAGTCATTGGTGTAGGCATTGAAGATGAAGTTCATCATGCGAGAGAACGTCGGAGGAGCGTTGGCGAGGCCAAAAGACATGACAGTGTATTCATATGAACCAAAGCTTGTCCTGAAAGCCGTCTTGGGAATATCTTGCTCACGAATTCGAATCTGATGATAACCCATACGGAGATCAAGCTTGGAGAATACTTGGGCACCTTTGAGTTGTTCGAATAGCTCATTGATGTTGGGAAGTGGGTATTTGTTCCTGACGGTCTTCTTGTTCACTGGACGGTAATCAACACAAAGTCGGTCCGTTCCATCCTTCTTCTTCACAAAAAGAACACCACAACCCCACGGAGAAGAACTAGGCCAGATGAGACCCATTTTATCTTTAATATCGAGTTGCTTCTTCAGCTCCTTCAACTCTTCAGGTCCGAGCTTGTAAGGACGTTTGCACACAGGTTCTGTGCCGGGCTCAAGATCAATAACGAACTCAACTGGCCGGTGCGGAGGCATTCCTGGGAGCTCTTCTGGAAAGACGTCTTGATATTCGCAAACGACTAGAATTTGAGAGATGGCATCCAATTCACCCTTCTCATTAAGAGAAAATAGACGGATAGTATCATCACGAGCGGCAAAGACAATTACATCCTCAGACGAATGAGTCAATTGAATCTGCCTGGCTGCACAATCAAGATGTGCCTTGTGCTTAGAAAGCCAATCCATTCCGAGAATAAGATCAATATCCGAGTTGCCAAGAACCACCGGAGAAGAGAGAAACTTGTAATCGCCCAATGTGATAGAGACATCCGGGACGCAATTGTTAGAAGTCATTTGCTTGCCCGGAGACACAATCTTCAATGGAACAGGAATCCTTTCGGTCACAAAATCATGCTTGGCCACAAATGGAGTTGAAATAAAAGAAAGCGATGCACCAGTGTCAAAAAGAACTTTTGCAGGAACATCGTTAACAGGAAGGTTACCCATGATCACATCTGGTGAGTCCTCTGCCTGAGCTGCATTTAGCAAATTGACCTTGGCGTGCTTGGGGTTATGTTTGACCACGGCTGTACTTGCTGATTTGACAGGAGGAGGAGGAGGAGGAAGACGCCTCTGATTGAAACACTTGTTGGCATAGTGACCCTTCTATTGGCACTTGTTGCACGTGACCTCTGAAAGCGGATGGTGATATGGAGCACTCGATCTTGGAGCTTGAGACGAAGTCTTGTTCTGAAAGCCAGGGTTGGGTGGGTGGGAAGAACCACTGCCACCTTTGCTCTTCTGCTGAAACGGCTGACGGAACGGAGGAGGAGGAAGCCAATACTTCTGCTGCTTGGCCACTTGAGTAGAGGAAGAAGGAGTAATATCTCTGGCTCGCTTCTTGGAAGCATCACACCTCAACTGAGCAGCCTCTTGCTTCAGTGCCATGTTGTAGAACTCATCGTACCTCAAGGGCTCAAAGAGGACAAGAGCTAGCTGAATTTCTTCTCTGAGACCACCCCTGAACTGATATATCATGCTCTTCTCATCAGGGACGTCCTGCTTGGCAAAGCGGGCAAGCTTCTGAAACAACTTGTTGTAGTCATAGACAGACAAAGAGCCTTGCTTCAGATTGCGGAATTCCTCACGCTTGCTTTCAACCACGCTCTGGGGAATATGATGAGCCCTGAAATCTCGACGAAAATCATCCCAAGTGATAACACGTCCACCTCTGGAGTCCTTGTACTGCTGGAACCATTCTGCAGCTTGATCTTTGAGTTGGAAGGAAGCGAACTTAACAAAGTCCTCAGGCCTGATTTTACTACACTCGAAATGCTTGCACAGATCCACAAGCCAATCGTCAGCATCTGTTGCCTCAACACAATTGCTGAAAGTCTTTGGCCCGTTAGCAAGGAACTGGTTGAGTGTAGCAAAGTGATTTTGATTGCTGCCTTGATTCCCTTGGTTGCCTTGATTGCGCTCTTGAAGAATTTGCATGATCAACTGTGTGTTTGCATTGGTTGCGGCCATCACAGCTTGCCATGCCTCCGGAGGAGGTGGAGGTGATGGCGGATCAGGATTCAGAGTCGTGCGCGTTGGAGGAGCCATCCTGAAGAGGTTGACCACCATTAGCACATTCACAGACAAATATTGAAGCTGAATCCAACGGAATGAAAATTGCAACATATAGTGTTCACATCAGAAAAAAATGAACAAATGCATTCCTCTTGAAATGATCACATATCCATAATTTGAGAAGCCACGTAGAATTAAGGTAGAGAAATAAATCAACAAGGTACGGGTCAAGAATGAATAATCGGTAAGAAATCCCAATCTCAAACCAATATCCATGGAAGAAGGACTAGAGCTACTAGAATTCCCACCTATGAAACTTCCAAACATTTCCGGTTATGCAATCAGGTGTTGGGGATACAGGGGAAGCATAATATCTCACCCAAACTAGCAATTCCTACATCCAGCTGTATCCATCCTTCAACACATAACCAAGAAACCTTCGGAAACCATCTACCTCAACCTTCGAAAAGCATCCGTTATACAAGTTATGGCGATACTCCCGAACTCCCGCCCCAGTACTGGGTGGCGTCGAGGTTATCTCACCAACGAACTGCATAAAAGAGATTTTCGATGTCGGCGTACTAAACTCAGGTATTCCAGAACTACAACGATAAAATTATGAAGACAACACCTCAGAGCTCAACTCCCCAGGACACTTCCACTAAACCCCTGATAGGAGGCACCAAGACAATGTTCTCATCATAAAACCGTCGGAACGATTCCAAGATACCCGCGTGATCCTAAAAAAAATTTAGTGAAATTTGAGAAGAGAAGAGTCAAAACTCTACGTCAGGATGCCTTGCCAGAGCGATGAGGAGACTGGGAAGTAAAAGAATTCCTAAACTCTCCAATATATAATTCCTAAAAGACTCAAAACATTTTTCTAGGCACAACTCGGCCACTAAAAACGATTAAGCAATGGGGCTCCTAAGATCGGGGAAGGCTCTGATTACCAACTTGTAACACCCTCGATGCGACTATAGCTCCCACGTGTCGAGGCACGACTTAGAGACATAATCGCATTGAACGCATATGTCGCAAGTTAGGCAATCTTCACAACATCCCATGTAATATAAGTAATAAAGAGGAGATAACATAGTTGGCTTACACTCGCCACGTCAATCAAGTACATAAATAACATTACATCATCCAAACACTCATGGCCCGACTACGGCGCCAAATTAAAAGAGAACCCAACATGCGACAATGGTCCCGTTCACCCCCAACTGGGCACCACTACTGATCATCAGGAAAGGAAACATAGTAACGTTGAGAGTCTTCGTCGAACTCGCACTTGAGCTCATACGCGTCTCCTGGAGCAGAATCATCAGGCCCTGCACCTGGTGTAATAGTAATCTGTGAGCCACAGGGACTCAGCAATCTCGCACCCTCGCGATCAAGACTATTTAAGCTTATAGGTATGGCAAGGTAAATATGAGTGGAGCTGCAGCAAGCGACTAGCAAGTATGGTAGCTAACTTATTCGCAAAAGAGAGCGAGAAGAGGAGGCAAAGCGCGAGCGAGAAACTAGAGAGCAACCTGCGCAAACATTACTCCAACACCGTGTCCACTTCCCGGACTCCGCCGAGAAGAGGCCATCACGGTAACACACTCAGTTGATTCATTTTAATTAATTAAGGTTCGAGTTTTCTACAACCGGACATTAACAAATTCCCATCTGCCCATCACCGCGGGCACGACTTTCGAAAGTTCAAATCCCTGCAGGGGAGTCCCAACTTAGCCCATGACAAGCTCTCACGGTCAACGAAGGAATAGACCTCCTCCCAAGACATTCCGATCAGACTCGGTATCTCGGTAATTCAAGACACTTTGACAGGTTAAAACAAATCCAGCAACACCGCCGGAATGTGCCGACAAATCCCGATAGGAGCTGCACATATCTCTTTCTCAGGGCACACTCAGATGAACACTACGTACAACTAAAACCAACCCTCAAGTTGCCCCGAGGTGGCGCTGCAAGTGGCTCTATTTGGACCAACACTCAGAGGAGCACTGGCCCGGGGGGGGGTTAAAATAAGATGACCCTCGGGCTCCGGAAACCCAAGGGAAAAAGAGGCTAGGTGGCAAATGGTAAGACCAATGTTGGGCATTGCTGGAAAAGCTTTAATCAAGGCGAAATATCAAGGGGTTCCCATTATAACCCAACCGCGTAAGGAACGCAAATCTGGAAACATAACACCGACGTGATGGAAACTAGGGCGGCAAGAGTGGAACAAAACACTAGGCGAGAGGCCGAGAATTCCACCCTTTACCAAGTATATAGATGCATTAAGATAACATGGCAATATAATGATATCCCAGCAAGTAAATTAATGATGTTCCAACAAGGAACGGCCTCCAATCTTCACTTGCAACTAGCAACGCTATAAGAGGGGCTGAGCAAAGCGGTAACATAGCCAATCAACGGTTTGCTAGGACAATGGTGGGTTAGAGGTTTGACATGGCAATTTGGGAGGCTTGCAAGCAAGTGGTAGGCATCGTAGCATTGGCATAGCAAAAGAGCGAGCAAACTAGCATAGCAAAGATAGTAGTGATTTCGAGGGTATGATCATCTTGCCTGCACAGTTGTCAGAGTTGACTGGATCCTCGAAAGCAAACTCAACGGGCTCCTCGTTAGCGAACTCATCTCCCGGCTCTACCCAAATAAGATAAACAAGCAACAAGGATACAATCAACCACGTGCAAACTCAAACAACACGATGCAAAGATGATATGCTATGCGGGATGCGATGCGGGATGCAAAATGCAAGATATGACAGGAAATGCATGAACCTGGCCTCAACTTGGAAAACCAAGTGTGCCACTGGAAAGATGAGATGAAATCGCTTGAAAACGATATAAAGAACGCCGGAATCGGAGTTAAGTTTGGAAATGGCAAGCGATTCAAAAATGACACTGGTCTGCGATATACAGCAAGTAGGCATCTAAATGCAATGAAATGAACATGCTACAGCACCCAAACATGACAACAAAATACATGGAAGGGATGCACACAAGATGCTTAACAAAAGTCTAACACTGAGCTACGGCCAAATCATCCATTAACAGGTTCAAACAAGCATGGCAAAAATGCATATGACAAACAGATCTCAGACTTAGTGAAATCAACACTTGTCTGGAATTTTAGATCAGGTAGCCCTCTTCGGAGCAACAAAACTACATGCTACAGGATATGAACATGGCAAAGTAAAGCATGGCATGGAGCTACTCAAAGAGATTAACAAAAGTCCCTGAGTGACCTTGAGCCAAAAGGGATCAGAAAATACAATTGCAAGCAGGTGAACATAGCAAAAATATAATCAGTTTTCATACTTAGTGAAAACTGGCACATGCTAAAATATAACTCAAGTAGGCATGTTTACGAGCTCGATGCACTCACTACAGTGCAAGTCATGGCAAGACAAGCATACATCAATCAAGAAGGCACAAAATACAAGCTAGACATGGCAAGAACAATAGCATAGCATGCACGGGTCAACTACAACATCACCGGCAAAATTGCAAAGTTGACAATCTGTCCGGTTTCACAAAGTAGCAAAAGTAGAGCTTGATTGACTCAAGCTAGGGTGCTCCATAATTGCAAACAAAGACATGGATGGATAGTGCACTACAAGATTAACAAAACATCCTTACTAACCATCCTCAAAAGAGGTACGGATCATTAGGAAACAACATGAACATATGGCATCATGAGATAAACAATCACAGGACTTAGTGAAATTACTAAGTCCCTGAAAATAGATTTACCGAGTGCCTCACTTTGCAATCTTGCAATAGTCACCTCACACACCACAAAATTACATGGGTTGCACCTCTAGAAATATGACAAAACCCTTAACAAAACATATGTAGAGCATCAGGGCATATCATGCACACAATAATCATGGCAAAAATGACAAAAGTGCTAAACGGAGTAGCAGATCTGACAATTAACTCAAGTAGCCCTCTTCTAACAGTATTTCAGGCATCAAGATGAACCCAAATGAAAATGATGCAATGGAATGAAATAATGAACTCTCTGAGATGAACATTTTGATATGCTATATGCATGAATCGGAGCTACAGATACAAAGTTACGGGGCCACGAACATGAGCACTTGGATCGGAATTTCTGGGACTTGGAGAAAATCAACCTCGCGAAAAAAAATTAGGGTTACTGTAGCAACCGGATCAGATCTGGGTGCGCCTCCCGAGGTTTGACGCCGGGCCCTGTTCGCCGGAGTTGAGGACGGGGAGGGGGCCGGAGCTCGTCGGCCGGTGAGGGAGGAGGCG
>NC_057800.1:600627164-600630839 GCF_018294505.1 Triticum aestivum
GGGCCTCCTGGGCCGGCACGGTGGGCGGTGGCGCAGGGCCACATGGCAGCCCAGGAGTGGCTGCAGGCGGCGGAGTGGACGCGTCCGGTCCGTCCGGACGTGTCCGGCGGCGGAGGAGGAGATATTTTTAGGGTTAGGGACGAGGTGGGTCCGGAATTTGGAATGGGGGAGGTGTATATAGGCATAGAGGGAGCTAGGAGAGTCCAAATGAGGTGCGGTTTTCGGCCACGCGATCGTGATCGAACGCTCTAGGTGATGGAGCAGAGTTTGGTGGGTTTTGGGCCAAATTGGAGGGGTGTTGGGCTGCAACACACACGAGGCCTTTTCGGTCCCTCGGTTAACCGTTGGAGTATCAAACGAAGTCCAAATGGTAAGAAACTTGACAGGCGGTCTACCGGTAGTAAACCAAGGCCGCTTGGCAAGTCTCGGTCCAATCCGGAAATGTTTAATCCCCACACACGAAAGAAAGCTAGAAATGGCCACCAGAGGAGAACGAAGCGCCGGAATGCAAAACGGACAACTGGGAAAAAGCTCGAATGCATGAGACGAACATGTATGCAAATGCAATGCACATGATGACATGATATGAGATGCATGACAATGATAACAACACACGGAGACAAAGACCCGAACCCGAGGAAATAAAATATAACTTAACGCCAGAAATGGCAAGAGTTGGAGTACAAATTGGGAAAGTTACATCCGGGGTGTTACAAGAGGTTGACCACCATTAGCACATTGATAGACAAATATTGAAGCTGAATCCAACGGAATGAAAATTGCAACATATAGTCTTCACATCCGAACAAAATGAACGAATGCATTCCTCTTGAAATGGTCACATATCCATAAATTGAGAAGCCACGTAGAATTAAGGTAGAGAAATAAATCAACAAGGTACGGATCAAGAATGAATAATCGGTAAGAAATCCCAATCTCAAACCAATATCCGTGGAAGAAGAACTAGAGCTACTAGAATTCCCACCTATGAAACTCCTGAACCTTTCCGGTTGTGCAATCAGGTGTTGGGGATACAGGGGAAGCATAATATCTCACCCAAACTAGCAAATCCTACATCCAGCTGTATCCATCCTTCAACACATAACCAAGAAACCTTCAGAAACCATCTACCTCAACCTTCGAAAAGCATGCGTTATACAAGTTATGGCGATACTCCCGAACTCCCGCCCCAGTACTGGGTGGCGTCGAGGTTATCTCACCAACGAACTGCATAAAAGAGATTTTCGATGTCGGCGTACTAAACTCAAGTATTCCAGAACTGCAACGATAAAATTATGAGGACAACACCTCAGAGCTCAACTCCCCGGGACACTTCCACCAAACCCCTGACAGGAGGCACCAAGACAATGTTCTCATCATAAAACCATCGGAACGATTCCAAGATACCCGCGTGATCCTAAAAAAATTTAGTGAAATTTGAGAAGAGAAGAGTCAAAACTCTACGTCAGGATGCCTTACCAGAGCGATGAGGAGACTAGGAAGTAAAAAGAATTCCTAATCTCTCCGATATATAATTCCTAAAAGACTGAAAACATTTTTCTAGACACAACTCGGCCGCTAGTAACGATCAAGCAATGGGGCTCCTAAGGTCGGGAAGGCTCTGATTACCAACTTGTAACACCCTCGATGCGACTATATCTCCCACGTGTCGAGCCACGACTTAGAGGCATAATCGCATTGAAGGCATATGTCGCAAGTTAGGCAATCTTCACAAACATCCCATGTAATATAGATCATAAAGGGGAGATAACATAGTTGGCTTACACTCGCCACGTCAATCAAGTACATAAATAACATTACATCATCCAAACACTCATGGCCCGACTACGGCGCCAAAATAAAAGAGAACCCAACATGCGACACGGTCCCAATCACCCCCAACTGGGCACCACTACTGATCATCGGGAAAGGAAACATAGTAACATTGAGAGTCTTCGTCGAACTCCCACTTGAGCTCATACGCGTCTCCTGGAGCGGAATCATCAGGCCCTGCATCTGGTGTAATAGTAATCTGTGAGCCACAGGGACTCAGCAATCTCGCACCCTCGCGATCAAGACTATTTAAGCTTATAGGTATGGCAAGGTAAATATGTGGAGCTGCAGCAAGCGACTAGCAAGTATGGTGGCTAACTTATTCGCAAAAGAGAGCGAGAAGAGGAGGCAAGGCGCATGCGAGAAACTAGAGAGCAACCTGCGCAAACATTACTCCAACACCGTGTCCACTTCTCAGACTCCGCCGAGAAGAGGCCATCACGGTAACACACTCAGTTGATTCATTTTAATTAAGTTAAGGTTCAAGTTATCTACAACCGGACATTAACAAATTCCCATCTGCCCATCACCGCGGGCATGGCTTTCGAAAGTTCAAATCCCTTCAGGGGAGTCCCAACTTAGCCCATGACAAGCTCTCACGGTCAACGAAGGAATAGACCTCCTCCCAAGAAGTTCCGATCAGACTCAGTATCTCGGTAATTCAAGACACTTCGATAGGTTAAAACAAGACCAGCAACACCGCCCGAATGTGCCGACAAATCCCGATAGGAGCTGCACATATCTCTTTCTTAGGGCACACTCAGATTGTCTTAGGTACGGGTAGGCCAGCCCAGAGTTGCCCCTGGTGGCCACCAGCAGCTGACAGGTGGACCAACACTCAGAGGAGCACTGGCCCGGGGGGGTTAAAATAAGATGACCCTTGAGTCTGCAGAACCCAAGGGAAAGAAAAGGCTAGGTGGCAAATGGTAAAACCAAGGTTGGGCATTGCTGGAAAAGCTTTAATCAAGGCGAACTATCAAGGGGTTCCCATTATAACCCAACCGTGTAAGGAACGCAAAATCCGGGAACAAAACACCGATATGACGGAAACTAGGGCGGCAAGAGTGGAACAAAACACTAGGCGAGAGGCCGAGCCTTCCACCCTTTACCAAGTATATAGATGCATTAAGATAGCAAGATAATATAATGATATCCCAACAAGTAAATAAAGGTTCCAATAAGGAACGGCCTTCAATCTTCACCTGCAACTAGCAACGCTATAAGAGGGGCTAAGCAAAGCGGTAACAAAGCCAATCAACGGTTTGCTAGGACATGGTGGGTTAGAGGTTTGACATGGCAATTTGGGAGGCTTGAAAGCAAGTGGTAGGCATCGTAGCATTGGCATAGCAAAAGAGCGAGCAAACTAGGATAGCAAAGATAGTAGTGATTTCGAGGGTACGATCATCTTGCCTGCACAGTTGTCACAGTTGACTGGATCCTCAAAAGCAAACTCAACGGGCTCCTCGTCAGCGAACTCGTCTCCCGGCTCTACCCAAACAAGACAAACAAGCAACAAGGATACAATCAACCATGTGCAAGGGTCAATCAATATGATGAAATGATGATATGCTATGCGGGATGCAATACGGGATGCAAAATGCAAGATATGACAGGAAATGCATGAACCTGGCCTCAAAACGACCTAGGGTTTACTATTCACCCCGATCCAGATCTGGATCGCACGGAGCATGAGGTTCGTCGGCCGGAGCAGAAACTCGCTGGAGGAGGGGGGCTCGCCAGCCGGACCCGAGGGAGAGGAGGAGGCGGCGGACTCCAGGGTTGGCGGTGGCGGGCGCGGCGGCCGGATGCGGCGGCGCCGGCGATGGCGCGCGGGGCGGCCGG
>NC_057800.1:600931268-601122718 GCF_018294505.1 Triticum aestivum
GACCCAATCATCGACGGATTTCACCTCACTCGAGTCCTCATGGACGGCGGTAGCAGCCTGAACCTGCTTTATCAGGACACAGTGCGCAAAATGGGTATAGACCCCTCAAGGATCAAACCCACAAAGACGACCTTTAAAGGCGTCATTACAGGCGTAGAGGCCCACTTCACAGGCTCAATTACACTAGAAGTGGTCTTCGGTTCCCCGGATAACTTCCGAAGCGAAGAGTTAATCTTCGATATAGTCCCGTTCCGCAGTGGTTATCACGCACTGCTCGGACGAACCGCATTCGCTAGATTCAATGCGGTACCACATTATGCATACCTCAAGCTCAAGATGCCAGGACCTCGCGGAGTTATTACAGTCAATGGAAACACAGAGCGCTCTCTCCGAACAGAGGAGCACACCGCGGCCCTCGCAGCAGAAGCGCAAAGCAGCCTCTCAAGGCAATCTACCAGTTCGGCGTTTCAAAGCCCGGACACCTTCAAGCGCGCTCGGGGCAATCGGCAAATAGACCGCCTGGCGCGATCTGAGCTCGCGTAGCAATACGACGGCCACCCCAATCCCAGCCCAACGACGTTGTTCGTGCCGCGCGTACATCATTACGCATTAAAAATACCATGGGCACAGATGGGGAGGGGGAGGCACAACTACGGCACGTCCCAAAACGCGGCCTAAACCGCACCAGGGGCTTCCCGTTTGGTTATTTTTCTTTTTCTTTCAGGACTTCAATCTCTGGAAACACTGTCCGGCAGCTCTATTGCCGAACACATGATACAGCAACCAAGGAGGCCGACGACTACGGAATTCCCAGGTGGATTACAGATTTCACATAATTCCTCAGCTCGCCCTTGGAAGGGACATAGTCCTACTCTTTTGCTCATTACACTATCTGTATCACTCTGCTTTAATGCAATTTTTTAATATACAATGCATGACATTACGATTATTATCGCATTTTTGTTATATGTATACATATCTATGTGTTCATTAATGACGCCTAGCAACCGTACACTCTGGTACGGCCAATGCACCAGGGGCTTACGTACCCACAATATGGTGTGAAAAGTCCGAACACTTTCACAAGTGCGGCACCCCGAACTTATAGCATTATATGCATCAGCTCCGAATCATGTCTTTGGTCAAATGTTGGGTTTGCCCGGCTCCTATGTTTTGGTACCTTACGTTCCGCTCTATCGGCTAAGGTAGCGCTAGGAGAACTACTGCGATTGTGCCCCGGTTCTGCCGGGCCGAGCACCTCAGTAGAGAAAGCTAAAACTGACTGTCATGATAAGGCGAGAGACTGGTCGCTGTTCGGCGAGGTTTTTCGAGTCCCTAAAGACTTATGCCGCTTAGGGCGAGGGGCCGGCTCCGTCCGGCTTACAGGCGTGTATCGCGCCCCGAATTCGGCCTTCCGAATACCAGGGGCTTCGCCGAAATTTAAAATTATAGAATTCTATGGCTAAGTGAGAGTGATAAAGCATTATTAGTCCGGTTGCCTTGTTCGTTGTGCTGAGCACCTCCCTCGAAGGACCCAAACATGGGAACAAGAGTGCTCAGGTTTATCCCGAACACCCCGGCACTCGTGGCATGGGGGCAGAAGCCGAGGACTAGCCATCTCTCAGATTGGATAAACAGCCAAACAGAAGGTAATATTTTAAATTCACACAAGCGTTGCATAGCGCATATGAAACAAGTTTTCATTACACAGGATAAAAACGAGCAAGTCTCATTCAAATATTACATTTTGTGAACACTCATCCGCGATAAGACGGGCGCCCGGCAGAACACCCTCGTAGTACATCTCGGGGTGGCGGTGCTCCTTGCCCTCCGGCGGCCCCTCCTTGATAAGCTTCACGGCGTCTAGCTTGACCCACTGTGTTTTCACACGGGCGAAGGCCCGGCGTGCACCTTCAATGCAGACGAATCGCTTGACGACCTCCAGCCATGGGCAGGCATCCACAAGCCGCCTCACCAGGCCGAAGAAGCTGTTCGGAAGGGCGTCGCCATGCCACAACCGGACTATGAAGCCCTTCATGGCCTGATCGGTCGCCTTATGTAGCTCGGCCATCTTCTTTAGCCGGTCGCTCATTGGCACCGGCTGTTCGGCCTCAGCATACTGAGACTAGAACAGCTTCTCTGTCGAGCTTCCGTCCTCGGCCTGGTAGAATAGTGCGGCATCAGACACACTACGGGGCAAATTTGCGAATGCTCCTGAAGAGCTCCGGATTCGGGTAAGTAATCGGTAATTCACTGTTGCATGTTTGCTTTGCATATAGAAAGCCTTACCCGCCGCTATCTTCTTCATCGCGTCGATCTCCTGAAGGGCCTTCTGGGCCTCGGCCTTGGCACTCTTCGCGCTCTCACGGGCCGCGGCAAGCTCAGACTCTCTCGTCTTCAAGTCAAGCTCCAACGCCTCGTGCTTCGTCACGAGAGCTTGGAGCTCTTGCTGCACCTCGCCCACCCGAGCCTCGTGCCTCTCTCGCTCGGTGCGCTCCTGGGCCGCCTTTTCTTCGGCCTGGGACAGCGCTTGCTTCAGGGTCGCCACCTCGGTCGTGGCCCCTGGCAAACATACAATGATCCTGTCATTTAGCAATCGCGTCCTTTTTCTCATCTACAGACGGGGTATCACTTACCCTTGTTCTCCTCGAGCTGCCTCTTAGCAAGGCCGAGCTCCTTCTGGGACCCCTCGAGGGCCTCCTTCAGTACGGCGACCTCCGCAGTTAGTGCGGCGGACGCCAGCAGCGAAGCCTGCACATGCATATTGACATACTTATATTAGACTCCTGCGATATTATTTGATCCTCTGTTCGGCTTTTCTTTGTGAACACCGAACAAAGCATCAGGGGCTACTGTCTATGCGGTAACACTTCTACTACATTTTAAAATACTTACCTCGAAGCCTGTTAGAAGGCTAGTACAGGCTTCAGTCAATCCGCTCTTGGCGGACTGAACCTTCTGGATCACCGCACT
Organism: Triticum aestivum; assembly: GCF_018294505.1. NCBI lineage: Eukaryota > Viridiplantae > Streptophyta > Magnoliopsida > Poales > Poaceae > Triticum > Triticum aestivum. The sequence continues at coordinate 600,934,242 of NC_057800.1, forward strand.
CATGATAGTGCGGTGCTCCTCCTCGAGGGAAGCGCTGCGAAGTGCTTCCAACATAGTGTCCGGCGCCTCTGGGTGGACAGAGGTCACCGGCACTGGCGTCTCACCCTCCTTAGAAGGGGACCGCCTGCCTGAGCTCGGATCCGTTGGAGGGTCCGGCGCGGTGTTCGGCTAAGGGCCGAACACGGAGCTTCCGGGGACCCCGTCCCCTCGGCTCCCGGAGTCCGGAAGGTCGCCTTGAGGCGCCTCCGGGACTGTCCCCCCCGATCCGGTGCCTCTTGAGACAACACCTCGGTGTCGTCGGCCGGATGAGGGGAGGTGGCCGTCGGGACTGGATCGCTATCCATGTCCGACGCGCCCAGGGAGCCGTCCGAGGATACCTCGATATTGGCTCGGGGCGGCCTGCACAATTGAGTTCGGCGTTAGGGAAAGCAATGCGACAAAGGAATCCTATGGGTTACTTTGGTATCCGAATACTTACGATCTCCCCTGGGGCTTGCCCCTGGGCAACCACTCGTCTTCACTTTCGTCGGCGGCGGTGGAGCTGTCCGGAAGGAGCGTCCTTCCCTTCTTGGACCCTTCGGCCTCCCCAGTTGGGGCGGCCTTCCTTTTCTTGTCTCCCCCAGTCGGTGGGGGAGCCTCCTCTTCCTCTTCCTCGTCTTCGGGGGAAGAGTGCACCGCAGAGTCATCGGACGGTGAGTCCGACGACGCCTGGCGTCGGGAACTCTTTCGAGCTCCCTTGGCCTTCTTGGTCTTCTCCGGCACCTTATAAGGGGCCGGAGTCAGCATCTTCGTCAGAAGAGCGTCTGCGGGGCCTTCGGGTAAGGGAGCCGGACAGTCGATCTATCCGGCCATCTTCTGCCAGTCCTGTCAAAATTACAGGAGTTTAGATCCCGCATAGAGCCAATCTATCTATCTATCTATATATATATAACAAATATCTTGTAAGAGGTAAAACAACTTACCGCACTGGCGTGGCGCTTCGCGCTGAATCCGTGATCCTCAGTAATGGGGGGAGGGACCGCGGCGCCCTTGAACAGCACCCTCCAGGCATCTTCATGAGTCGTGTCGAAGAGCCTGTTCAGAGTTCGGTGCTGCGCCGGATTGAACTCCCACAAGGTAAACTCCCGTTGTTGGCACGGGAGTATCCGGCGAACGAGCATAACCTGGACTATGTTGACAAGCTTGAGCTTCTTATCCACCATGTTCTGAATACATGACTGGAGTCCGGTCAGCTCTTTTGAATTACCCCAGGACAGGCCCTTCTCTTTCCAGGAGGTGAGCCGCATGGGGATGCCAGATCGGAACTCGGGGGCCGCTACCCATGCGGGGTCGCGCGGCTCGGTGATATAGAACCACCCCGATTGCCACCCCTTTATGGTGTCCACGAAGGTGCCCTCGAGCCATGTGATGTTGGGCATCTTGCCCACCATGGCGCCTCCGCACTCCGCCTGGCGGCCGCTCACTACCTTCGGCTTGACATTGAAGGTCTTCAGCCATAAGCCGAAGTGGGGCTTGATGCGGAGGAAGGCCTCGCACACGACGATAAACGCCGAGATGTTGAGGATGAAGTTCGGGGCCAGATCATGGAAATCCAGGCCGTAATAAAACATGAGCCCCCGGACGAAGGGATGGAGAGGAATCCCAGTCCGCGGAGGAAATGAGTGAGGAATACCACCCTCTCATGGGACTCGGGGGTGGGGATGAGCTGTCCCTCATCTGGGAGCCAGTGCGTGATGTCGTCGTGCAGGTATCCGGCTCTCCTCAGTTTCTTGACGTCTCCCTCCGTGACGGAGGAGACCATCCACTTGCCTCCCGCTCCGGACATGGTTGGAGAAGGTTGAGGTGGAAGTGAGAGCTTGGGCGCTAGAGCTCGAGTATGCGGGAGCGGATGAGCAGAAGAGGAAGAAGGCGTGGATAGAAAGGTGAATCCTTATCCCTTTATATGGGCGGACAAAATTAAACGTCCCCACTTGCCTAGTAAAACTCGCTTATCCCCCAAGCGCCGCAATTGATGGCGCGGTTGGGTTACCCACGCCCGTATTGATGAGAATCCCGTAATAGGGGGACACGATCTCTGCTTTGACAAGACGTGTCGAAAAACTACCTCGCGTTATGTGCGGGGCTGGTTAAAAGAAATGGTTCGAATAATCACCGGGCCATGACATAAAGTCATGTTGCCAAAGCAAGCTAGCGGATTAGATCTGCGAAAGCATTATTCTCTACGGCGAAGTGTGGAACTTATTTTGCAGGGTCGGACACTATCCTCGTATTCAAATTCTTCTGTGATGTATTCGGAGAAGGAACCCGCCTTGCAATGCCGAAGACAACTGCGCGCAGGACTCATCATCATTGAAGCCTGGTTCAGGGGCTACTGAGGGAGTCCTGGATTAGGGGGTCTCCGGACAGCCGGACTATCTCCATAGGCCGGACTGTTAGACTATGAAGATACAAGATTGAAGACTTCGTCTCGTGTCCGGATGGGACTCTACTTGGCGTGGAAGGCAAGCTAGGAAATACGTATATGGATATCTCCTCCTTTGTAACCGACCTTGTGTAACCCTAACCCTCTCCGGTGTCTATATAAACCGGAGGGTTTTAGCCCGTAGGACAACAATCACAACATACAATCATACCATAGGCTAGCTTCTAGGGTTTAGCCTCTCTAATCTCGTGGTAGATCTACTCTTCTAACACCCATATCATCAATATCAATCAAGCAGGGCGTAGGGTTTTACCTCCATCAAGAGGGCCCGAAGCTGGGTAAAACTTCGTGTCCCTTGCCTCCTGTTACCATCCGGCCTAGACGCACAGTTCGGGACCCCCTACCCGAGATCCGCCGCTTTTGACACCGACACCTATGCTTCAGCCATAGGCTCTATCATGTATGCAATGCTGTGTACCAGACCTGATGTGTGCCTTGCTATAAGTCTAGCAGGGAGGTACCAAAGTAATCCAGGGGTGGATCACTAGACAGTGGTCAAGAACATCCTGAAATACCTGAAAAGGACTAAGGATATGTTTCTCATTTATGGAGGTGACAAAGAGCTCATCGTAAACGATTATGTTGATGCAAGCTTTGACACTGATCCAGACTATTCTAAATTGCAAACCGGATACGTGTTTAGATTGAACGGTGGAGCTGTCAGTTGGTGCAGTTCTAAACAAAGCGTTGTGGCGGGATCTACATGTGAAGCGGAATACATAGCTGCTTCGGAAGCAGCAAATGAAGGAGTCTGGATGAAGGAGTTCATATCCGATCTAGGTGTCATACCTAGTGCATCGGGTCCAATGAAAATCTTTTGTGACAATATTGGTGCAATTGCCTTAGCGAAGGAATCCAGATTTCACAAGAGAACCAAGCACATCAAGAGACGCTTCAATTCCATCCGGGATCTAGTCCAGGTGGGAGACATAGAAATTTGCAAGATACATACGGATCTAAATGTTGCAGACCCGTTGACTAAGCCTCTTCCACGAGCAAAACATGATCAGCACCAAGGCTCCATGGGTGTTAGAATCATTACTGTGTAATCTAGATTATTGACTCTAGTGCAAGTGGGAGACTGAAGGAAATATGCCCTAGAGGCAATAATAAAGTTATTATTTATTTCCTTATATCATGATAAATGTTTATTATTCATGCTAGAATTGTATTAACCGGAAACATATTACATGTGTGAATACATAGACAAACAGGTTGTCACTAGTATGCCTCTACTTGACTAGCTCGTTGATCAAAGATGGTTATGTTTCCTAACCATGGACATGAGTTGTCATTTGATTAACGGGGTCACATCATTAGGAGAATGATGTGATTGACATGACCCATTCCGTTAGTTTAGCACCCGATCGTTTAGTACGTTTCTATTGCTTTCTTCATGACTTATACATGTTCCTATGACTATGAGATTATGCAACTCCCGTTTACCGGAGGAACACTTTGTGTGCTTCCAAACGTCACAACGTAACTGGGTGATTATAAAGGTGCTCTACAGGTGTCTCCAAAGGTACTTGTTGGGTTGGCGTACTTCGAGATTAGGATTTGTCACTCCGATTGTCGGAGAGGTATCTCTGGGCCCTCTTGGTAATGCACATCACTTAATCCTTGCAAGCATTGCAACTAATGAGTTAGTTGCGGGATGATATATTACGGAACGAGTAAAGAGACTTGCCGGTAATGAGATTGAACTAGGTATTGAGATACCAACGATCGAATCTCGGACAAGTAACATACCGATGACAAAGGGAACAACGTATGTTGTTATGCGGTTTGACCGATAAAAGATCTTCGTAGAATATGTGTGAGCCAATATGAGCATCCAGGTTCCGCTATTGGTTATTGACCGGAGACGTGTCTTGGTCATGTCTACATAGTTCTCGAACCCGTAGCGTCCGCACGCTTAATGTTTCGATGACAGTTATATTATGAGTTTATATGTTTTGATGTACCGAAGGTTGTTCGGAGTTCCGGATGTGATCACAGACATGACGAGGAGTCTCGAAATGGTCGAGACATGAAATTGATATATTGGAAGCCTATGTTTGGATATCGGAATTGTTCTGGGTGAAATCAGGATTTTACCGGAGTACCGGGAGGTTACCGGAACCCCCCGAGGGCTTAATGGGCCTACATGGGCCTTAGTGGAAATAGAGGGCAGCAAGGGGAGTGTGGGGCGCCCCCCAAGGCCCAAACCGAATTGGTTTAGGGCAAGGGTGTCAGGACCCCGATTCTAAGTCACACCGATCTAGCCTGTAACACCTCATATCACTTTGCGGCCTCACGCACGGTATTCCCACGGGTGTCGCCTTACCATGGCCCGGGACCGTTTGCGCCTTTTGGCTCACGTATATGATAGTGTCACTAGCATCCATATGACACAGAACCCGGGCCGACATGACTAGTCGTCAACCCAAAGTGGCACTAACATACGGGGACAGGCATACATGAATCAACATCGAGCATGTCGATCAGCAGCGTGCGAATCCGGGCTGTAGCACTGGGCTAACAGGACTCCGGGAACCCGGGCTATAGCAGGCTAGGCAGGACTCCGGATGTCACCGCGTGACATTTCCCCGAAGGGACAGACACAGGAACGAAGTGAATCACATGCCGGCCAGTCAAGTGTTCCGGAGCAGTAGTGCTGGGCTAGCAGGACTCCGGTGAACCGGGCTGTAGCGGACTACTATGGCTCATGGAAGCACAAGACTACATTTCCCCATAGGAGAGGCTACCAAGGATAAACAACTAGGCTATCGGATCCCACACATACCAAGCATTTCAATCATACACACAATATGCTCGATATGTGCAAATACAACATGGCATCACAACAAGACTCTACGACTCAGAGTATTTATTCATTAGGCTCCGAGGAGCCAAGCATTACAAGCATGGGTCTCATGACCAAACATACAGAGCATACAAGCAACAACCACATGCGAAAGCTTAACCTGTCTGAGTACAGACAACTACAAGTGAAGAAGGCTGAGAAGCCTGACTATCTACAAGACCCTGCCGAGGGCACAAGATCGTAGCTAAGGTAGCAAGCTAAACGTCGAAGTCCACACAGAACTACTAGCGAGACTGACGTCTCTCTGCAAAACATAAATTAAGCAAATGTGTGTACAAATGTACCCAGCAAGACTTACATCAGAACTAACTACATATGCATTGGTATCAACAAGGGGGTGGTAGAGTTTAACTGCAGCAAGCCAACTTTGACTCAGTGGCTAACCTGAACTACGACTGCAAGCAACTCTTTTGAGGTGGCGCACATGAGTCCACATATTCACCATATCAATACACCACTATGGATCCGCTCACGTCTCCCTACGAGAACGCCATACATAGCACTCACGCTTATCTTGCGCATTTTAGAGTATCCACTTTCACTTGTCTATGAACTGTTATAGGCAACCCAGAAGTCCTTTACCGCGGACACGGCTATTCGAATAGATGATGTTAACCCTGCAGGGGTGTACTTCTTTACACACGCTCTCGCCACTTACCACCATGTACACGTCGTGTATCTCGGCAACCTTCAAGCGGAAGCCTGGCGAGGGAGTCGGCCACGACCTGACTAACCACACAAGTCTCTAGTCCAGGTCTATCACCTATTCGGGTTCCAACCGCGAGGAGATCCGGCCGGAGTTTCACTCACATCCCCAAACGATGTGTGCAGGGTTCCCGAGACACCAAACGGGCGCCCGATACACCGTGCCACGGTGTATTTACCGCATCATAGCCCACCCCTAGGGTCAGCGCTATGCACGGCCGCCAACACATATCCTATAAACACCAGAAACTAGTTGCAACTCCTGGACAGAGGACTAGGGCAGCTAATAAGTCGAGAGGGTCAATTAAGGATCCCAATGAGTGGCAGTAGCTATTCATGGATCACAAACACATAACTCAGTTCCTGAGGATGGTTTCAATGAGACAACCCACCATGTACTCCTACATGGCCTCTCACCGCTACCTTTACCAAATTGTGTTCACACACTTAGCTCACACAGAGTAGGACATGTTCATCGCCATTCCAATTCATCCCCGATGAATCAGACCTGACTCAACTCTAAGCAGTAGCAGGCATGAGAAACAAGCATGAATGAGTAGGCACATCAGGGCTCAAACAACTCCTACTCATGCTAGTAGGTTTCATCTATTTACTCTGGCAATGAAAGGTCATGCAGAGGAAAGGGGTTCAACTACCGCAGCATGTAACAGTTGAATCGTTGTTGTCCTAATGCAGTAAAAAGAGCAGGAGCGAGAGAGTGGGATTGTATCGGAATGAACAAGGGGGTTTTGCTTGCCTGGCACTTCTGAAGATAATATAGCTCTTCATCGGTGTCATCGAACTCATCGTCGGAACCACGTCTATCGAGAGGGGACAACCAGCGACTAGCAAAGAAGGAACACAATCAATGCAATGCAAATTCACATGAATGACATGTCATGTTAAGGTACTGAATTCATCTAATGCAATATGCTTTCTGATTATGAACATGAAGATGCTTTCTGAGGAATTACGTTCGTTCCTGAGGACAAGGGAGAAGTCTTGCTATGAGTAGTCATGTAAATTTGGTATTCGTTTGATATTTTGATAAGATGTATGTTGTCTAGCCTCTAGTGGTGTTATGTGAACGTCGACTACATAACACTTCACCATTATTTGGGCCTAGAGGAAGGCATTGGGGAGTAATAAGTAGATGATGGGTTGCTAGAGTGACAGAAGCTTAAACCCTAGTTTATGCGTTGCTTCGTAAGGGGCTGATTTGGATCCATATGTTTCATGCTATGGTTAGGTTTACCTTAATACTTTTGTTGTAGTTGCGGATGCTTGCAATAGAGGTTAATCATAAGTGGGATGCTTGTTCAAGTAAGAACAGCATCGACGCACCGGTCCACCCACATATCAAATTATCAAAGTGTCGAACGCGAATCATATGAATGTGATGAAAACTAGCTTGACGATATTCCCATGTGTCCTCGGGAGCGCTTTTCCTATTATAAGAGTTTGTTCCGGCTTGTCCTTTGCTACAAAAGGATTGGGCCACCTTGCTGCACTTTATTTACTTTTGTTACTTGTTTCTTGTTACAACCTATCTTATCACAAGACTATCTGTTACCACTTATTTCAGTACTTGCAGAGAATACCTAGCTGAAAACCGCTTATCATTTCCTTCTGCTCCTTGTTGGGTTCGACACTCTTACTTATCGAAAGGACTACGATAGATCCGCTATACTTGTGGGTCATCAAGACTCTTTTCTGGCGCCGTTGCCGGGGAGTGTAGCACCTTTGGTAGGTGGAATTTGGTAAGGAAAAACTTATATAGTGTGCTGAAACTTACTGTCACTTGTTACTATGGAAAGTAATTCTCTGAGGGGCTTGTTCAGGGTATCTTCACCCCGAACAGTAGAGCAAAGAGTTGCTCCTCAACCTACTGAACCTATTGAAAATGAAATTCCTTATGAGTATCCTTCGGGTGTAACATCCCAAAATTCTAAATTTTGGAATGTTATAAACAAATAGATAGATTTGATTGATTGTTTGATTGATTGTCTGAAAGTGAATGAATTCGAAACTTTTTGAAAGTTAAATGTGAGGGAATAAAAGGACTTTCCCAAACTTTCATATTTGCTTTCTGATCTCCATGAATTCAAATTCTTTTCAAATACAAAACCCTTGAGCGAAGATGATATGACTTCTTCCATTTAAAATAAATGAAAGGGTATTTGAAAATAATTGGATTTCATTTGGAAATTTTCAATTAATAAACTTCATGCAGCTCAATGATTTTCACGAGAGAAGATAAAATGACTTCTTCAAATTATGAAATATGAGTTGGGAGTTTCAAGGGATCAATTTCAAGTCCTTTTGGAATTAATTTTCAATTTGGATGTATTTGAGTTTTATTCAAATTATTTTCTCCAAAAACAAAATATATGGAAATTAGGGTAACATGATTCCCTACATTAGAAAATTGGAGGAAAATTAATATAAAATCATTTTGGTATTTTTAAAATGATTTTAGTTGGATTTTAATAGACCAGTAGCACTCTTTGATTTATCTGAATTTGTGTGGATTTTATTTGAAGTCATAAAAATGTTCATGTCGTAGAAAAACTTTTTCTAAAATTTTTGATATATTATATGCCTATATAATATTTTAATTTTTTTTGCTCTTATTATTTTATTTGTCTGGAAAATAATGTTAAAAAAAAACTTCCCTCACCGACTGGGCCGGCCCAGCTCCCAGGCCAGGCCACGGCCCAGCCCACGCCGCCGCCATCCTCGAGCTCCCGAGCGGGAGACCGGCCGCCGCACGCCTCCCGAGCGCTGCCCTAGACGGCCGTGACCGCCCCGGCCTCTCCTTGGCCCCTTCCCCAAGGCCATCGCCCCTTCTTATAAATCCACCACCGCCCTCTCTCTCCTGCAGCCGCCGCCTGCCCTCCCGCATCTCGAGCCGCCGCCACCAACTGCCGCCGCCGCCGCCCCTTGCTGCTGTTGCCGCGCCGCCTCCGTCGGTCCTCTGCCGCACCGCCACTGCCGCCTCTCGCCTTGCGCCGCCGCCGCCGCTAGCTCCGCTGCCCCGCGCCGTCTTCCCGCGCCGCGCAGCCACCACCCCACCCTGTCATCACCACGATCTCGCCGGAGATCGCTGGGAACTGCCGTCGCTGGTTTTCGCCGTAAGCCACCGTCGGTTTATTTAGATCGAACCGGTAAGAACCGCCCGGTCCGATCCGGTTTTATTTTAAGATCGGTTAAAAAAACCCTAGACTAGATCTATTTTTTTTGTTTTATTAAACAGCGAACGTCCACTGTTTAGACCTTATAAGCGAGCGTTCGCCTTTTAGTCTTTTTCTTTTTCTGTTATTTTCGGCCAGGGACCTAGTTGTGAATACTTTATTTACAGAGTAGTCCCCGTACTTCAAACGACCACATCTTTTTGCTCGTTAGTCCAAATCCAACGAAACCAACGCCCACGTCTTCGTTATGATCTCCTATATCCAGTAATCCAACTCAAACATGTTTTTGAAAAGTTTAAAATTTGAATTAGATCAGATTTGAATTCAAACTTCGTTTGATCATAACTTGAGTTTCATAGCTCCGATTTAGTTGATTCTTTTTGCAAATCGAAGCTCTTGACCTAAACATTCTAATAAGGCCAAATTCACATAATTTTGGTACTGTTAGAAATTGTTTTATGTTGCAAGAGTTATTTGCTTGGTTTTGATGTTTTCCGAATCGTCTTCTTCGATCTTCTCGATCTTTTGAGTGATTGCTTATGTGTGGTTACTATTGCTTGCTTACGATAGATTGACCGGAGTGTGACGAGTAGATCTATCAAGAGTTTTGAGTGCGAATCATCTTCATCAACATTGCAGGCAAGTAACACTTTGATCATACCTTTTCTACAACCTAGTTTTATTGCATTAGATCAATCCTCACACATTGCATGATTAGGATCTAATTAAATTGTGGGATGGGAAGTAGATGATGTAGTACCTATTACCTGTTTATTATCAAACCTTTGGGAGTTACTTCTATGTTTGCTTATTATGCCATGCTATGCCAGTAGACGTGGATTGGGTGAGTGATATCCATGACAGATGTGAGATTTATAATTAAGGATTTATCTAAGGTGGCAACCTAACACACATCTGGGTGGATTGAGGCACCTGGGGTTACCAGGACTTGCCTGTTTTCTTTTGGACCGCCACCCAGGCTCAAAGGGATCATGAGATTATTCAAACTAGAAACTTCTGTGTGCAGCCACAAGCCATTATGGGCTCTGGCATAGTTGACTAAGTTGTGTGAACTCTTACTGGGTAGACTAGCAGATGTAGGGGAAAGTAGGTGTACCGGCCTATCTGTCATAAGGTGCTAGCGCTTCTGAAAGACTGTGTCTCGGTCATCCGTTTTTCAAACACCTTGTAGTGCGAGAAACCAAACGGAGGCGATCGAGTCTTGTGGGGAAAAGTGCACAAACCTCTGCAGAGTGTAACAAACTATTCATGGTTAGCCGTGTCCCCGGTTATGGACATCTTGAGTATCTAGTACCTGGATTATCATGTGAATCTCAACATGTTACTCTAAATTAATTTTGTGGGACTTTAATGATGTTACTTAATTGGGATTGAGGATGCTGTCAACCATTCTCAATGTTTAACAACCACCATGATAGTAATTAATTTTATTCCTTTGCAGTAGGGAAAAATTGGCTTTACGCAAAAACCTTATAACCATAGAGCTTTTCCACTAGCCAAATATGCATGTAGTGATAGTCTTTATTCATCATTCTCTATGGTGTGAATTTGCCAGTACATTCAATGTACTGACCCGTTTCGGGCTGCAACGTCTCATGTTGCAGGTTTCTTACGACGAGTAAGTGATACGTTAGGGTTACGATTTCTACACTCAACTTTGCCGTTGGTGTTGATGGGAATCCACAACCTTGTTACTTCCGCTATTTTGGATTTGAGGTAATAGTATTTACGTTACTTTTACATGTGATTTACCTCTGTTATAAATCCTCGAGTACTGTGTGTGTCAGCATACCGACCCAGGGATGACACATAAGCACAGAGACTTGACCCATTCGGGTCGGGTCACTACAAGATGGTATCAGAGCACATGTTGACTGTAGGACGTGACCCTAGAAACTGGCAAGCCCATAGCAAAGACTTTTCTTTACAACTTTCCCTTTCAAAAAGATCTTTTACCTCTCTTCTCTTCTGAGCTTATTCAAAAAATTCTTTTTTTAGTGAGACCATACCCCTTTTCCCTATTGACCATGAAGATTCGACTGATGAGACCACTCCGAGAAGTACAGGATATCAGACTAGTAAGACCATTCAGAATGAAGAGGATTTTACCATACATTATGATAATAGAAACTACAGCTGTTGAAGACTCTGAAGACTAGGAGAATTTGTAGGCTCTGAAGAATCTCCAGATTTGTATGACCTAGGAATGCTACCCTTATGGAACTTGGCAGACTATGGAAGTTGTCAATGCCCGAGATCAAGGTGTGTTGGAGAAAGACCGGAGCATGTAGAGTTAAGAACTCAAGGATTTGTCAAGGAAAACCCTAAGGCAGGAGATATCAACTATGGAGAGATAGCTCATGGAAATGACAAGAGAACAACCACGGCTATCCATGAGGTTATCGCCCGCTTATGTTATTGTCACCATGCTGAGTTAAGCATGCATATGCATGGAAGGATTAAATGGTAGAAGGTTGATGGAGCACCTATTAGTAAGATGAAGTTTTAACCTTAGCTAGTGTATCACCAGGATCTGGAGTATTACATCAAGAAGTTAAGATGGAGCCACAAGAAGCCGTATTTGAAAGGAAGCATTTCGTGAAGAACTCAGGACCCAAAAGTTGAAAGTAGCCAAGCTAGAGTAGAAAAACCTCAAGATACCGAAGATTCGTCAGGAACGAAAGGACAGTAGTACCATGGTTCATGCCAATGTTGAAACCCAGAAGTTTGGAATGCAACTCCAGAATATTAAAGGATGTCACGAGAGATTTGACGTCAATAGAGATGATCTGGCAAAAGAACTTGAGAAGACAAGCATGATCGGAAGAAGCCATTGGAGACATAAACAAGGCTTGAAGAGTTTGGAGACGTTGAAGATGTATTGACCTTTAGAAGACCAAACCCATGTTAAATACCTACATTAGATGCGTTTGTGAGCTGTCATTTGTTTGATGTTTTTCCGACAGCCACAATAAAATCTGTCTTTTCAAAAAAACTTTTGTTTGTATTGTGTGTATCCCTCTCTATCTCTCTTATCTCACCCCAAACCCATGGACCCAATAGAGGATGAATGGAGATGAGCTTGTATTTTTTGGACCGATGAGCCAATTGGAGATGGACCAATGGATTCAGAACATGGAGGATCACATGGAGAATAACCCTATAGTTGGAAATGTTATGACCCAACATGCTCTTTAGTGCTTTGGAAGAGGTGCTGCTACTTGGTGGAGGATGTACCAAACCATGAATGGATGGCAAGGAGTAACAACTTGGAAGGAATTTAAGTTGACTTTGCCAAAGTCTTGGTTTGTGTCCTAGAAGTTGAAACCTTATGGAAAGGATATAAAGAAACCTTGTGCATGCAAGCTTTGTGGAGAAATAGGACACACCCATAAAGAACACAAGGATGAATGCCCTAATTATGAAGGAAGTCGCCCAGTTGAAGAATGCCCAACTAGGCAGATTACTTGTTTCTTGTGTGAAGGGATTTCCCACTATCCTACTCAGTGTCACATTTACCCCATGGTACGAAGGACCGTACAACAGAAGAAAGAAGTAAAGAAAGGAGCCCTCATGGAAATTTTAGAAGAAACTTTGATGAAGGAAAAGGTGGGGGACACACCCAAAGAAGAACCAATTAAACCCCGCACCAAGTCATGCTATTCATGTGGAGAAGAAGGACACATCTCCCAAAATTGTTTGAATGGGGATCTAGTAGAATTCCCGACAGAGAAAGTAGAATATGACCCACAGGAAATAGAAGCCCTGATTGGAATGGAAAAGTCCAGAAAGAGAAACCGATTGGATTCCAGGAAGGATCTGAGTCATGTCACCTATTATAAGTGCAAGGAGTCAGGGCACTACCTCAACAATTGCCCAAAAAGGAAACCTCGATACTTGTCAGAAGTAATATGTTTTAGTGGTAATGGAGCAGGGCACTTTGCTAGAGAATGCCCCTAGGAGAAGGAAACTTGTGCTAGATAGTTGAGTTTGCAACAAAAGAAATGGAGTAGTAGAAGTGAGAACATTTTCTTTTATATTGAGGTGTTGAGTTGAGACTTGTAATGGAAAAGCAAGAGATTATAATCATTGGAGAATGAATAAAGTAGCAACGTTGGTACTGATATGGATTTTATGAGTTGTTACTCTATGAAGAAGGATTTTGACCATTTTGAGGATATGAGAAATATGGTCTATGGAAGATTTGTGCATTTTAAGGGTGGTAGTACCCTGTAAGAACCCTTGACCCCTGGAAAAGATAAGGATACTCCACTGAGTGGATTTCGGACAAAATGAATATGAGTTTTGTCTTGATATGTGTGATACCCCAAGAGTATGTGGGATGAAGTTGGAGACCGTCCGTTGTTTGGACCAATTGTGATCAAGGAGTCAGAAGAGAATGTTAAGTTTATTCGAGATCGACTGAAGGTAGCTCAGTCCAGGCAGAAGAGTTATACAGACTCAAAAACGCAAGGAGGTATCCTATGAAATTGGAGATAGAGCATGTCTTCATGTGTTCCCTCTGCGATGAGTTAAATGAATTGGAGTTAAGGTAAAGTTAGCCCCGAGATTTGTAGGACCATACCGAGTTTTGAAGCGTATAAGAGAAGTGGCCTACAAGTTGGAGTTACCCGAAATACTGTCAGGAGTTCAGGATGTGTTTCATGGTTCCCAGTTGAAGAAGTGCCATGCAGAGATGGCCAATATTCCCCTGTAAGGACGCTTGACCGCGAAAAGGATAATGATGTTCCACGAAGTGGAATATGGACTTCATAAGTATAAGTTTTTATCTCGGTATGAGGGATATTCCATGAGGATGAAGAGATGAATTACTATTGGATATAAAGGAGGTATGATATGGATCAATGGAAACTCCATGAAGAGTCTGAGTAATCATGTCCTAGTTTGGTGCCAATAGAAGGAAGGAAGGCAGTACAATTGGAATGATTTAAGTATGCTAGGAAGCTGGAAGCTGGATGTTGGAATAATGACTAGTTGCCCCGAGGATGAGTTCAAGGATTTCAAGTGATGAGATGTGCCATAACCCACAGGCCCAGTACCTGCCAAGAAGCAAGCACATTCTTGCTGAAGGAAAAAAAACCCTGAAAGAAGTTACGATTTTATCGACAGACGATTTTATAGGAGTTTACGCAAACCTGAGAGTGGTGAAGGAACGATAGATGATTGTTTGGCTTGCAGAATCCATGGATTTATCCCAACCCAGTTTGTCGACAAGAGAAATTCTGCAATGCTTGCGAGGATGACCGAGTGTTAGAATGCGAGATTCGCTAAACTGTATACATGGTAATGATTTGGGTGCGGGATGGATTGATCACCATACCGACTTACTCTTATTATTCGCCTTGCTATATGGGATGGTAAATCTGAGTGACTTGCCTATAGTAGAGAGACGACGATATTAAACCTTGTTAAACCTTAGAATGGTATAAGAATTTTTCCCTTGTACACGGCAGCTTTTTGCCAACCGTAGGTTATACGGTGAGGATCAACCCAGACCCATTTCCTGCAGGAGAAACCACAAATTGTTGACCACCATGAGATATCGATAGTTGTTTGGTTTTGGCGCAAAACCCGTCAGCTAAGAAGACCCAATCTCGGAATAACCTTACCAAGAGGAAAGGACAGAAGAATTGAGGAAAAGGTTATGCCACTACCGGAAGAGCCAGAGAAGGAATTTTTCCGAGGATTTGAGAAGACCGACACTGTTAACAATATGGATGAAGTATATGAGTTTCGATGGAGCTGTAACCATGCTTCTAAGGGTGGTAGCACCCCAGACCCTGTGTGATGATCGATGGATTTTGAGGAGACCCCCAAACCCTAACCTTTTCTTGCTAGCCTCTCCGAATCTCGAGGACGAGATTCATTTTAAGGGTGGTAGGTTTGTAACATCCCAAAATTCTAAATTTTGGAATGTTATAAACAAATAGATAGATTTGATTGATTGTTTGATTGATTGTCTGAAAGTGAATGAATTTGAAACTTTTTGAAAGTTAAATGAGAGGGAATAAAAGGACTTTCCCAAACTTTCATATTTGCTTTCTGATCTCCATGAATTCAAATTCTTTTCAAATACAAAACCCTTGAGCGAAGATGATATGACTTCTTCCATTTAAAATAAATGAAAGGGTATTTGAAAATAATTGGATTTCATTTGGAAATTTTCAATTCATAAACTTCATGCAGCTCAATGATTGTCACGAGAGAAGATAAAATGACTTCTTCAAATTATGAAATATGAGTTGGGAGTTTCAAGGGATCAATTTCAAGTCCTTTTGGAATTAATTTTCAATTTGGATGTATTTGAGTTTTATTCAAATTATTTTTCGCCAAAAATAAAATATATGGAAATTAGGTTAACATGATTCCCTACATTAGAAAATTGGAGGAAAATTAATTTAAAATCATTTTGGTATTTTTAAAATGATTTTAGTTGGATTTTAATAGACCAGTAGCACTCTTTGATTTATCTGAATTTGTGTGGATTTTATTTGAAGTTATAAAAATGTTCATGTCATAGAAAAACTTTTTCTGAAAATTTTTATATATTATATGCCTATATAATATTTTAATTTTTTTGCTCTTATTATTTTATTTGTCTGGAAAATAATGTTTAAAAAAAACTTCCCTCACCGACTGGGCCGGCCCAGCTCCCAGGCCAGGCCACGGCCCAGCCCATGCCGCCGCCATCCCCGAGCTCCCGAGCGGGAGACCGGCCGCCGCACGCCTCCCGAGCGCCGCCCTAGACGGCCGTGACCGCCCCGGCCTCTCCTTGGCCCCTTCCCCAAGGTCGCCGCCCCTTCTTATAAATCCACCGCCGCCTTCTCTCTCCTGCAGCCGCCGCCTGCCCTCCCGCATCCCGAGCCGCCGCCACCAACTGCCGCCGCCGCCGCCCCTTGCTGCTGTTGCCGCGCCGCCTCCGCCGGTCCTCTGCCGCACCGCCACTGCCGCCTCTCGCCTTGCGTCGCCGCTGCCGCTAGCTCCGCTGCCCCGCGCCGCCTTCCCGCGCCGCGCAGCCACCGCCCCACCCTGTCGTCGCCACGATCTCGCCGGAGATCGCTGGGAACTGCCGTCGCCGGTTTTCGCCGTAAGCCACCGTCGGTTTATTTAGATCGAACCGGTAAGAACCGCCCGGTCCGATCCGGTTTTATTTTAAGATCGGTTAAAAAAAACCCTAGACTAGATCTGTTTTTTTGTTTTATTAAACAGCGAACGTCCACTGTTTAGACCTTATAAGCGAGCGTTCGCCTTTTAGTCTTTTTCTTTTTCTGTTAGTTTCGGCCAGGGACCTAGTTGTGAATACTTTATTTACAGAGTAGTCCCTGTACTTCAAACGACCACATCTTTTTGCTCGTTAGTCCAAATCCAACAAAACCAATGCCCACGTCTTCGTTATGATCTCCTCTATCCAGTAATCCAACTCAAACATGTTTTTGAAAAGTTTAAAATTTGAATTAGATCAGATTTGAATTCAAACTTCGTTTGATCATAACTTGAGTTTCGTAGCTCCGATTTAGTTGATTCTTTTTGCAAATCGAAGCTCTTGACCTAAACATTCTAATAAGGCCAAATTCACATAATTTTGGTACTGTTAGAAATTGTTTTATGTTGCAAGAGTTATTTGCTTGGTTTTGATGTTTTCCAAATCGTCTTCTTCGATCTTCTCGATCTTTTGAGTGATTGCTTATGTGTGGTTACTATTGCTTGCTTACGATAGATTGACCGGAGTGTGACGAGGAGATCTATCAAGAGTTTTGAGTGTGAATCATCTTCATCAACATTGCAGGCAAGTAACACTTTGATCATACCTTTTCTACAACCTAGTTTTATTGCATTAGATCAATCCTCACACATTGCATGATTAGGATCTAATTAATTTGTGGGATGGGAAGTAGATGAGGTAGTACCTATTACATGTTTATTATCAAACCTTTGGGAGTTACTTCTACGTTTGCTTATTATGCCATGCTATGCCAGTAGACGTGGATTGGGTGAGTGATATCCATGACAGATGTGAGATTTATAATTAAGGGTTTATCTAAGGTGCCAACCTAACACACATCTGGGTGGATTAAGGCACCTGGGGTTACCAGGACTTGCCTGTTTTCTTTTGGACCGCCACCCAGGCTCAAAGGGATCATGAGATTATTCAAACTAGAAACTTCTGTGTGCAGCCACAAGCCATTATGGGCTCTGGCATAGTTGACTAAGTTGTGCGAACTCTTACAGGGTAGACTAGCAGATGTAGGGGAAATTAGGTGTACCGGTCTATCTGTCGTAAGGTGCTAGCGCTTCTGAAAGACTGTGTCTCGGTCATCCGTTTTTCAAACACCTTGTAGTGCGAGAAACCAAACGGAGGCGGTCGAGTCTTGTGGGGAAAAGTGCGCAAACCTCTGGAGAGTGTAACAAACTAATCATGGTTAGCCGTGTCCCCGGTTATGGACATCTTGAGTATCTAGTACCTGGATTATCATGTGAATCTCAACATGTTACTCTAAATTAATTTTGTGGGACTTTAATGATGTTACTTAATTGGGATTGAGGATGCTGTCAACCATTCTCAATGTTTAACAACCACCATGCTAGTAATTAATTTTATTCCTTTGCAGTAGGGAAAAATTGGCTTTACGCAAAAACCTTATAACCATAGAGCTTTTCCACCAGCCAAATATGCATGTAGTGATAGTCTTTATTCATCATTCTCTATGGTGTGAATTTGCCAGTACATTCAATGTACTGACCCGTTTCGGGCTGCAACGTCTCATGTTGTAGGTTTCTTACGACGAGTAAGTGATACGTTAGGGTTACGATTTTCTTAGTTCGATCCTATTAGTAGTACCTTGATCTAGTAGAATAAAGTTTATGGCATGATCTAGTTTTGAGTTTTGCTTTATGATCCCTCTATGTAATCGAGTCAGTGAGTTATATATAATAAAGATTAGTGTTGAGTCAAGGGCTTGGTTATTTTGCCATGATCTTGGGTGAATAAAAGAAAAGAGAAAAGGAATAAAAAGAAACAAAAAGTTCATATTGATCTTATTGAGAGTAATGACTTCACATAGAAAGAGTATGATGATTAAAAGTTGTTGGGAGTTGGCAGACATAGCTTTGGTCATTGTTGCAATTAATAGGTAGTAATAAGGAAAGAGAGGTTTTCACATATAGATATATTATCATTGACATATTTTATGAATGGGAGCACTCATTAAAATATGACATGCTAAAGAGTTGATGTTGGACAAGGAAGACAACGTAATGAGTTATGTATTTCTTATATCTGAGATAAAGTATGTTGTCATGGATCCTCTAACTTGTTGAGCTTGCCTTTCCCCCTCATGCTAGCCAAATTCTCAGCACCAAGTAGAAATACTACCTGTGCTTCCAAATATCCTTAAACCAGTTTTGCCATGAGAGTCCACCATATCTACCTATGGATTGAGTAAGATCCTTCAAGTAAGTTGTTATCGGTGCAAAGCAATAAAAATTGCTCTAAATATGTATGATTGATTGGTGTGGGAGAAATAAGCTTTATACGATCTTGTGATGTGGAAGTAGTAAAAGCGACGGACTGCATAATAAAGGTTCATATCACAAGGGGCAATATAAAGTGACGTTCTTTCGCATTGAGATTTTATATATCCAACCATAAAAGCGCATGGCAACCTCTGCTTCCCTCTGCGAAGGGCCTATCCTTTATTATTATCTTCTACCTTATGCAAGAGTCATGGTGATCTTCACCTTTTATTTTTCATTTTATCCTTTGGCAAGCTCAGCATGTTGGAAAGAACATGATATATATATATATATATATATATATATATATATATCTAATTGGATGTAGGGGAGCATGAACCATTATTGTTGATATTACCCTTGAGGTAAAAGGTTGTGGGGCAAAACTATAAGCCCCTATCTTTCTCCGTGTCCGACTAAAACTCCGTAACCACAAGTATTGCGCGAGTGTTAGCAATTATGAAGGACTAGATGATAGTTGAGTATGTGGACTTGCTTTTTAGCTATAACATAGACTCTTTCTGATGTTATGATAAATTGCAATTGCTCCAATGACCGAGGTTATAGTTTGTTGGTTCTCAATAAGGTTTTTTGATTCATACTTTTGCATTGTGAATAGATCATCACTTGAACATAAGTAATCATATGACAAAATCTATATATGTTGCTGTTATGAGAATAATCATGATGCCTTCATGTCCGTATTTTATTTTTATCGACGCCTCTACCTCTAAACATGAGGACATATTTATTGTTATCGGCTTTTCGCTTGAGGACAAGCGAGGTCTAAGCTTGGGGGAGTTGATACCTCCATTTTGCATCATGCTTTTATATCAATATTTATCTCATTATGGACTGTTATTTCACTTTATGTCACAATACTTATGGCTATTCTCTCTTATTTTACAAGGTTTACATAAGGAGGGAGAATGCCGGCAACTGGAATTCTGGTCTGGAAAAGGAGCAAATATTAGAGACCTATTCTGCGCAACTCCAAAAGTCCTGAAACTCCATGGAACATTTTAAAAGAAATAAAGAAAAATCCACGCCAAAGATGAAGGCCAGGGGGCCCACACCCTGCTCACGAGGGTGGGGGGAGCGCCCCCCCTCCCTCGTGGGCCCCTTGGTGGCTCTCCGACGCCCATCTTCTCCTATATGAGGTCTTTCGATGAGAAAAAAATAGGAAGGAACTTTTCGGGACGAGACTCCGCCGCCACGAGGCGGAACCTTGGTGGATCCAATCTAGAGCTCCGGCAGAGCTGTTCTGCCGGGGAAACTTCCCTCCGGGAGGGGAAAATCATCACCATCGTCATCACCAACGCTCCTCTCATCGGTAGAGGGCAATATCCATCAACATCTTCACCAGCACCATCTCATCTCCAAACCCTAGTTCATCTCTTGTATCCAATTCTTGTCTCAAAGTCCGAGATTAGTGCTAGTAGGTTGCTAGTAGTGTTGATTACTCCTTGTAGTTGATGCTAGTTGGTTTATTTGGTGGAAGATCATATGTTCAGATCCTATATGCATATTATTACTCCTCTGATTATGAACATGAATATGCTTTGTGAGTAATTACGTTCGTTCCTGAGGACAAGGGAGAATCCTGCTATGAGTAGTCATGTGAATTTGGTATTCGTTTGATATTTTGATAGGATGTATGTTGTCTAGCCTCTAGTGGTGTTATGTGAACATCGACTACATAACACTTCACCATTATTTGGGCCTAGAGGAAGTCATTGGGAAGTAATAAGTAGATGATGGGTTGCTAGAGTGACAGAAGCTTAAACCCTAGTTTATGCGTTGCTTCATAAGGGGCTGATTTGGATCCATATGTTTCATGTTATGGTTACGTTTACCTTAATACTTTTGTTGTAGTTGCGGATTCTTGCAATAGAGGTTAATCATAAGTGGGTGGCTTGTTCAAGTAAGAACAACACCCAAGCACCGGTCCACCCACATATCAAATTATCAAAGTATCGAACGCGAATCATATGAATGTGATGAAAACTAGCTTGATGATATTCCCATGTGTCCTCAGGAGCGCTTTTCCTATTATAAGAGTTTGTTCCGGCTTGTCCTTTGCTACAAAAGGATTGGGCCACCTTGCTGCACTTTATTTACTTTTGTTACTTGTTGCTCGTTACAACCTATCTTATCACAAAACTATCTGTTACCACTTATTTCGGTACTTGTAGAGAATACCTTGCTGAAAACCGCTTATCATTTCCTTCTGCTCCTCGTTGGGTTCGACACTCTTACTTATCGAAAGGACTACGATAGATCCCCTATACTTGTGGGTCATCATTGGGCCTCTGGGCTGAAGGTAGGCGCCAGGTATTTCCTCTCTCTCTCTCTCTTTCCCATTTCTGTTTCAGTTTTTCTATTACTTTTATTCTCTTTTGAATTAGTATAAATACTAATTCATTTTGAAAAATCTTGAAAATGATTGTGGCATATGTTTGGATTATTTCCAACAACCTTAAAATACTTTCAAGATTATTTGGACATTTAAAATTATTTATAGGATTTAAATGTCCAAATGCAAGTACTTATGATTTAATTCAAAAATCCAAAAATGACCTAGAAAGGTGTGCACCATTTTTGTCAAAGGTTCTAGACCAATTCTAAAATGATGAACTTTTCTAAAGAGCATTCTGGGTTCTTGAAAATGTTTTTAAGTTGAACCTATTTGATTTAATTTTGGTGCTAGGGTTTTTCATCCCCATTTCAACTTTAATTGAAAAATTAACATGATGCATGGATGCTTTAATGCAACTAATGGCAAGCAAATTCTAGGGTTGTGACAACTCACCCCTACTAAACAAGAATCTCATCCCGAGATTGTGGGGTAAGAAGACAGAAGGGAACACAAGCTAATACGATCTACATGATCCAATTGCCCTTCTCGGAGATGTTGATTCATTGCTCCAGTTAATGTTGGCGTCTTTGCCTTCGAGACCTCCATCTAGCATGATGACGATAGAGAAAAAACTCTACAAGATTTGATCTTCATAAAGATCGAGCGAGTCATGAACAACTCATGGAATTGGATGAAAGAATGCCTCTTGAGCTAAAACACAAGACACTCATCAGGGTGAAAGGAAATAGATGGCGATGGCTCGATTTGGTAGGAAAACAATTCCACGCTTAAGAGGGTGGTGAGCGGTTGTCGACGTAGCGAGGAGTCGAGTTGCCATGATCCCATAACGAGACATCTTAAAGAAGGTGACTCGCAGAAATATTCCCTTAAGTGGCAAAGAATTACTTTTGATATCTAGATCATTGAAATTTTTTATACCAGCCTAAGGCAAATCACAACAATGGTTTGGCAGAGTACGAAGGATGGCATACCCGGACTAGAATGAACGATGTGGACTACCTTTTTGAAGACAACGCAATGGATGATTTCTGCTTATCATCGAGAATGATTAGGACCCAAGGTAAGCCCACTTTGAAGATGATCCCAAACCATTATTGAGAGCCAGATCATGGTAGAATGGCACCGTGGCGGTGCAAGCTGGTAACAAAATGCAAATGTCGGGAATGTTCCAACCATCATATCTGCCTGAGATTCAGATCAGGTTGGTGTGAAAATATTCCAAACTCACCATGTCTGGAAGGAAAGTTCGCAACACAATTCTACGAGATGACGCTGCAAGATTCTCGGGAAACGGACTATGGTAGTAAGCTCCAAAACATGAGTTGGTTCTGCTACACACATGTGAACACGTTGTCCCAGACAAGCATGACCACGTAGTAGTCTTATAATAAAATAGTACCGAGTTCAGGTGGGGAACCATCATCGAGGATATCAAAGTCCTTGCATAAGGCATGCTCTTAAGAAGGAACTTCTTCTCCTTGAACAAATCAATCAGTGGCTTGGGGTGCTAGGGACACATACAGAATAAAGGTTGCAAGTCTCCAAACCACAGAACAATTCGCACGTATGCATGACTGATTTGGGATGATTCCAGAGGAGGCAAAACAAACTTTCTCGAATTCATGGCGGCAACTTGCATCAATTGAACATGAATTAGAGGAAGTCACTTCTTTCATCCAAACATATGCTTCATGAGCTAGCATGAAGAAATGCTTTCAAAGTTTCCAACACTAGCTTAATGTTGAACATGAATCATGGACAAGATGAAAATATTGTCGATGGGCTCAACAACAGGTCATCCCGATTTCCATGAAGATGGAATTCCACAACTATGTGAACAAAGCGATAGCATTGGTCAGACCCAAAAGATATAATGGTGTATGCTTGAGGAATCTACCACAAGTAAGACAACATTACAAACATCATTGGTTCTGATTTGATTTGAGGATAGCCCACACTCAAATGAAAGTTTGGACAATACAATAGATCCAACAATTGATCACGAGGATCGATCAATGAAGATATCATCTTTCCTCAACACACACACAAACACAAACATATCCCTTCAGAATGAACTAAGTTGGGCAAAGCTTTTATCTTCCAACTCTCCAACTTGTTGTTTAGCTTAACCAAGTAGCTCAGGAGTATCCAACATAGATTCTTGGAGAAATGGTGGTTTACAAGAAACCAACTTGATCACGAACTCAACATAGCGGTTAGGTGACAACCTGGTAACACTTCCGAGAAGATATTCGGAAATTCATGAACCATCGATATGTTACTAAGCTCGAGAACAATCTTGCTTTTCAAGGCAAGACGATGTGATCAAAAGAGCAAAGGTTTGACAAAATCCTAACTCATCGATCGAAGGGTGCACCAACAAAAGTGGACAAGGTAGCATAATCTATCTTAGAATGATGATTCAATAACCAACACGCTATGAATGAGAATATTGCCCATTTACCTACCAAGCAATGGGGTTGCTAGGAGTATTGATTTCACACAACATAGTTCACTTGTCGGCATTCCGGTTGCAACAACACGGGACCAAGAAATGAATGATGATGGCGAGAAGTATCACTGTATCAAGAGTTCATAGAAGGTGGTGTAATTCCCATGACAACCCTGACATAAAGATGGTAATACTTCAGGGTCGAACAGAATCAAAAGTTGGATTGGCATTTGATCTGCGGAATACAACTACTTTGACCCAATCCGGGATATGGATGAGGTACTAGAGTTTGTTTCTCCTAGTCATTCTGGAATAGAATGGCTTGACGGACCACAAGAATAAAAGACTTTGATGAACGAATGCAATGATATACCCTCGACTATCAATTGATAGACGAAGGTCAGAAACAACTAAGGAGGGACAACTCAAGGAACATACGATTTTCTGAGTTGTGGATGCATAGATTAGTATGTCGAGCGAAGCTCAACATTTCTTCCGGATAACCCATGCGGAAAGGTAGAACTGGCAGAATCACACTTATGACTGGAGAACTCCTCAAGAGTACTCTGATTGTGATCTTTCGGTTCAAAGAACTTCTGCCTTAATGGTTCATGGTATTTGGAAGAAGGAAATACCACGGACCTCAAGGACTAATGCAAAGGTTACTAATATCCTAAAGGAACTAGCAACACTATCAACATGAGGTAAGTAGGGTGAATCTCGGGTTCAAGAACCCAGGAATAGAATACCTACTACTAAATGGCATCACGGGATGCTTTCGAGAATGGTGGACAGAATCATCACACCGGAACACAAAACATGGCTAGATTACTAGGTGACTCCCTAAAACACCTAGGGTCATAATAATAGCTCCAACATATATGTCGAGGCAATAGAGTACCTCAACTCACGGATTAGTGTGGTTGAACTGGCCCAAAGGAACATCGGGAATGGAAAGAAGGGATTTGCAAATGCATCAGACTATTTAGAGACCTGGGATGACTCGGACAGCATAAGGGCTGTAAATGCTTAAAATTATTTGAGACATCCTGCAAAATGGTGGCATAACCACTTAACATCACAATATCAAAGTTCTGAGATGAACAGTCAACACACAGAAGTAGTAGGAACGGAACTCGGGCTTGAATCCATCAATCCTACGAGTCTACGGATTAGTAACACGTGATCCTGATAGAAAGACGAGAAGCCTAGTTCTTAATCCCTGCAGAAAAGAAGAGGTTGACTCGGATCAGAAGGGCATAAGGTAAAGGAGTAAAAAGAGCCATACTTTCCCTTCCACAATCAATTCCCTTACATGACTAAAGCATTTCTGGACACAACTTCGACCAGTTTGGCTTGGCAATCCTATAGGCAGTCAGGCTCTGATACCAATGCTGTCAGGACCCCGATTCTAAGTCACACCGATCTAGCGTGTAACACCTCATATCACTTTGCAGCCTCACACACAGTATTCCCACGGGTGTCGCCTTACCATGGCCCGGGACCGTTTGCGCCTTTTGGCTCACGTATATGATAGTGTCGCTAGCATCCATATGACACAAAACCCAAGCCGACATGACTAGTCGTCAACCCAAAGTGGCACTAACTTATAGGGACATGCATACATGAATCAACATCAAGCATGTCGGTCAACAGCGTGCGAATCCAGGCTGTAGCACTGGGCTAACAGGACTCCGGGAACCTGGGCTGTAGCAGGCTAGGCAGGACTCCGGATGTCACCGCGTGACATTTCCCCGAAGGGACAGACACAGGAATGAACGGAATCACATGCCGGCCAGTCAAGTGTTCCGCAGCAGTAGTGGTGGGCTAGCAGGACTCCAGTGAACCGGGCTGTAGCGGACTACTATGGCTCATGGAAGCACAAGACTACATTTCCCCATAGGAGAGGCTACCAAGGATAAACAACTAGGCTATCGGATCCCACACATACCAAGCATTTCAATCATACACACAATATGCTCGATATGTGCAAATACAACATGGCATCACAACAAGACTCTACGACTCAGAGTATTTATTCATTAGGCTCCGAGGAGCCAAGCATTACAAGCATGGGTCTCATGACCCAACATACAGAGCATACAAGCAACAAACACATGCAGAAGCTTAACCAGTCTGAGTACAGATAACTACAAATGAAGAAGGCTGAGAAGCCTGACTATCTACAAGACCCTACCGAGGGCACAAGATCGTAGCTGAGGTAGCAAGCTAAACGTCGAAGTCCACATAGAACTACTAGCGATACTGATGTCTCTTTGCAAAACATAAATTAAGCAAACGTGAGTACAAATGTACCCAGCAAGACTTACATCAGAACTAACTACATATGCATTGGTATCAACAAGGGGGGTGGTAGAGTTTAACTGCAGCAAGCCAGCTTTGACTCAGTGGCTAACCTGAACTACGACTGCAAGCAACTCTTTTGAGGTGGCGCACACGAGTCCACATATTCACCATATCAATACACCATTATGGATCCGCTCCCGCCTCCCTATGAGAACGCCATCCATAGCACTCACGCTTATCTTGCGCATTTTAGAGTATCCACTTTCACTTGTCTATGAACTATTATAGGCAACCCAGAAGTCCTTTACCGCGGACACGACTATTCGAATAGATGATGTTAACCCTGCAGGGGTGTACATATTCACACATGCTCTCGCCACTTACCACCATGTACACGTCAAGCGGAAGCATGGCGAGGGAGTCGGCCACGACCTGACTAACCACACAAGTCTCTAGTCCAGTTTTATCGCCTATTCGGGTTCCATCCGCGAGGAGATCCGGCCGGAGTTTTGCTCACAGCCCCAAACGATGTGTGCAGGGTTACCGAGACACCAAACGGGCGCCTGGTACACCATGCCACAGTGTATCTACCGCATCATAGCCCACCCCTAGGGTCAGCGCTACGCATGGCCGCCAACACATATCCTATAAACACCAGAAACTAGTTGCAACTCCTGGATAGAGGACTAGGGAAGTTAATAAGAGAGGGTCAATTAAGGATCCCAATGAGTGGTAGTAGCTGTTCATGGATCACAAACACAGAACTCAGTTCCTGAGGACGGTTTCAATGAGACAACCCACCATGTACTCCTACATGGCCTCTCACCGCTACCTTTACCAAATCGTGTTCACACACTTAGCTCACACACAGTAGGACATGTTCATCGCCATTCCAATTCATCCCCGATGAATCAGACCTGACTCAACTCTAAGCAGTAGCAGGCATGACAAACAAGCATGAATGAGTAGGCACATCAGGGCTCAAACAACTCCTACTCATGCTAGAGGGTTTCATCTATTTACTGTGGCAATGACATGTCATGCAGAGGAAAGGGGTTCAACTACCGCAGCATGTAACAGTTGAATCATTGTTGTCCTAATGCAGTAAAAAGAGCAGGAGCAAGAGAGTAGGATTGTATCGGAATGAACAAGGGGGTTTTGCTTGCCTTGCACTTCTGAAGATAATATACCTCTTCATCGGTGTCATCGAACTCATCGTCGAAACCACGTCTATCGTGAGGGGACAACCACCGACTAGCAAAGAAGGAACACAATCAATGCAATGCACATTCACATGAATGACATGTCATGTTAAGGTACTGAATTCATCTAATGCAATATCTAGGCAATTTAATTGAAGTGGAACTCAAACAAGATCAAATTCCAACTCCAAATGTTATTTCATAAATTGCCCTAATCTTCATTTGTCCTATTCAGTGAGGCTAACTTTTTCAAACATGCATGATCATGGCATAAACAGATCCTTCATATTTTTTTGATCATTTTTCATATATAAATTATTTCATTTGGAGTTACGGTTGAATTTCTATGATTTTTAGAAGTTTTGGCTATTTTCTGAAATTTCCTGAATTATTTTAAATCCAGAAAATCAATTACTGCATCAGCATTGTGCAAGCATGACCTCAGCGAGTCAACTGAGGCTGACCAGGTCAAACCTGACCAGTGGGTCCCACTGGTTAGTGATAGTGCTGGTCAGGGTCACTGACCTATGGGCCCGGTCAACGGCCACGTCAGCACGGTCAAAACTGACACGTGGGGCCACCGTGATTAGGATAAATCTAAGCAGGAATAAACTGGGGTTAATTAGCACGTGGGGCCCATATGCTAGTGAGCTAGGGAGGTTAGTTTGCTACTTCATTAGAGCTAATGATGATGCCACGTCAGCGGTCGCCGGGGTTAGTCGCCGGTGACCTCACAGTGCGGCGGCGGCTCGCGGGCCGGGCGATTTCGGCCACGAGAGCTCGCGCTCTTGGGCTCTACGGAACCAGCACGATGAGGCGCTTCAGATCACGGTTGTGCCTGGCCGTGGGATGGTCCTTGCCGATGGCAAGGAGCTCCGCCGCGACAGCCGGAGCTCGGGCGTGAGTGCGAGAGGCGCTTCAGGGTGCAGGCGGGGAAGCTAACGTGCTAGGGAGGGCGTGCGCGAAGCGGCAAGTGCGATGGACACGACGAGCGTACCAAAAGGTCCTGCGGCGGCGAGCGCAGGCAGCGGCGCGTGCGGGTGCGTGTGGCATGGCGGCTATGGCGTGCGAGAGGGAAAACGGAGGAAGGGAGAAGATTCAGTGGCTCACGGCGGTTGCAACGACCGTCAAAGTGGGCTCGGGGAAGGCCGGACGATGACGGGGCTTCTCCGGCGATCTAGGGGGGCAGAAGGTTGAAGACGACAGTGTAGGCGGTGTTCAAGGGCGTCCGGCGTTGCTTGACTCAGCGGAGAGGGAGTGGGCGACGGGGCGATGCTCCTGGGCATGTCCAGGGGCGAGGGGGAGGCAGTGGCCGCGGTGGTGCTTGTCGACAGCGACGGTGGCGCTCGGACCGTGCGAAAGGGAGAGAGACTGAGGGGAGGAGGAGCACGGGGAGGGTGAGAGAAGACCAGAGGCGTTGCCTAGCGACGCAGGAGGCGTCCAGGGCGGCGAGGGAGCAACCAGGTAGGGAGGAGGTGGCCGGCGCGTGCGCGCACGCGTTGGGAACACGCCCTCCTGCCTACTGGCAGGAGGTTGAAGATGGTGGCGGCTGTGGTGGGCTGGGCTACTGCTGGGCTGCACAGTGTTGGGCCTCTGGGCTAAAGGTAGGCGCCAGGTATTTCCTCTCTCTCTCTTTCCCATTTCTGTTTCAGTTTTTCTATTACTTTTATTCTGTTTTGAATTAGTAGAAATACTAATTCATTTTGAAAAATCTTGAAAATGATTGTGGTATATGTTTGGATTATTTCCAACAACCTTAAAATACTTTCAAGATTATTTGGACATTTAAAATTATTTATAGGATTTAAATGTCCAAATGCAAGTACTTATGATTTAATTCAAAAATCCAAAATGACCTAGAAAGGTGTGCACCATTTTTGTCAGAGGTTCTAGACCAATTCAAAAATGATGAACTTTTCTAAAGAGCATTCTGGGTTCTTGAAAATGTTTTTAAGTTGAACCTATTTGATTTAATTTTGGTGCTAGGGTTTTTCATCCCCATTTCAACTTGAGCTGAAAAATTAACATGATGCATGGATGCTTTAAGGCAACTAATGGCAAGCCAATTGTAGGGCTGTGACAAAGGGGGGCTGGCCCTCTCTTTCCTTCTCCCCCTCTCTCTTTCCTTCTCCCAAGTCCTAATCCAACTTGGAAAGGGGGGGCAGTCCTACTCCCGGTGGGAGTAGGACTCCTCCTGGCACGCCTCCTCCCTGGCCGGCTGCACCCCCCCTTTGCTCTTTTATATACGGGGGCAAGGGGGCAGCCCATGGACACAACAATTGATCGTTTGCTCTTTTAGCCGTGTGCGGTGCCCCCCTCCACCATAGTCACCTCGATATTACTGTAGCGGCGCTTAGGCGAAGCCCTGCGTCGGTATAACATCAACATCGTCACCATGCCGTCGTGCTGACAAAACTCTCCCTCAACACTCGGCTGGATCGGAGTTCGAGGGACGTCATCGGGCTGAACGTGTGCTGAACTCGGAGGTGCCATACCTTCGGTACTTGATCGGTCGGATCGTGAAGACGTACGATTACATCAACCGCGTTGTGCTAATGCTTTCGGTCTACGAGGGTACATGGACACCACTCTCCCCACTCGTTGCTATGCATCACCATGATCTTGCGTGTGCATAGGAATTTTTTGAAATTACTACGTTTCCCAACATTCCAAATATATAAAAAATACTCAGCAGAAGAAACTCACCAGGGGGGCCACACCCTGCACACGAGGGTGGGGGGCGCGCCCCCTACCTCGTGGGCCCCCTGGTGGCCCTCCGGTGACCATCTTCTGCTATATGGAGTCTTTCGATGGGAAAAAAATCATAAGCCATCTTCTCGGACGAAACTCCGCCGCCACGAGGCGGAACCTTGGCGGAACCAATCTAGGGCTCTGGCGGAGCTGTTCTGCCGGGGAAACTTCCCTCCTGGAGGGGGAAATCATCGCCATCGTCATCACCAACGCTCCTCTCATTGGGAGAGGGCAATCTCCATCAACATCTTCATCAGCACCATCTCTTCTCAAAACCCTAGTTCATCTCTTGTATCCAATTCTTGTCTCCAAGTCAGGGATTGGTGCTAGTAGGTTGCTAGTAGTGTTAATTACTCCTTGTAGTTGATGCTAGTTGGTTTTATTGGTGGAAGATCATATGTTCAGATCTTATATGCATATTAATACCCCTCTGATTATGAACATGTTTATGCTTTGTGAGTAGTTACTTTTGTTCCCGAGGACATGGGAGAAGTCTTGCTATTAGAAGTCATGTGAATTTGGTATTCGTTCGATATTTTGATGAGATGTATGTTGTCTCTCCTCTAGTGGTGTTATATGAATGTCGACTACATGACACTTCACCATTGTTTGGGCCTAGAGGAAGGCATTGGGAAGTAATAAGTAGATGATGGGTTGCTAGAGTGACAGAAGCTTAAACCCTAGTTTATGTGTTGCTTCGTAAGGGGCTGATTTGGATCCATATGTTTCATGATATGGTTAGGTTTACCTTAATACTTTTGTTGTAGTTGCGGATACTTGCAATAGAGGTTAATCATAAGTGGGATGCTTGTCCAAGTAAGGGCAGCACCCAAGCACCGGTCCACCCACATACCAAATTATCAAAGTACCGAACACGAATCATATGAATGTGATGAAAACTAGCTTGATGATATTCCCATGTGTCCTCGGGAGCGCTTTACATCATATAAGAGTTTTTCCAGGCTTGTCCTTTGCTACAAAAGGATTGGGCCACCTTGCTACACTTTATTTACTTTTGTTACTTGTTGCTCGTTACAAAGTATCCTATCACAAAACTATCTGTTACCTCTTATTTCATTACTTGCAGAGAATACCTTGCTGGAAACGGCTTTTCATTTCCTTCTGATCCTCGTTGGGTTCGACACTCTTACTTATCGAAAGGACTATGATAGATCCCCTATACTTGTGGGTCATCAAGACTCTTTTCTGGTGCCGTTGCCGGGGAGTGAAGCACCTTTGGTAGGTGGAATTTGGTAAGGAAAAATTTATATAGTGTGCTGAAATTTACTGTCACTTGTTACTATGGAAAGTAATCCTCTGAGGGGCTTGTTTGGGGTATCTTCACCCCGACCAGTAGAGCAAAGAGTTGCTCCTCGACCTTTTGAAACTACTGAAAATGAATATGAAAATGAAAATGCTTGCTTTGAAGTTCCTGCGGGTATGATAGAAAAACTGCTAGCTAATCCTTTTTTAGGAGATGGAACAAAACATCCTGATGAACATCTGATATATGTGGATGAAGTTTATGGATTATTTCTGGTAACAATTGCACCATGATTGATACTTCTTATGCTGGCTCTTTTATGATGAAGACTATTGAATTCAAATGGAATTTATTGGAAATAATTAAACGCAACTCTGAAGATTGGGACCTCGATAATGGTAAGGAGTCAGGTATGATACCCAGCTTTGATTGTGTTAAATCTTTTATGCATACCGATATTTTTCGTAAATTTAGCACTAAATATGGAGTTGACTCTCAGATAGTAGCTTCTTTCTGTGAATCTTTTGCTACTTATGTTGATCTCCCCAAGGAGAAGTGGTTTAAATATCATCCTCCCATAGAAGTAAAAGTAGCTGCACCTATTAAAGTTGAAGAAAAGACTATCACTTATAATGATCCTATTGTTCCTACTTCTAATGTTGAGAAACCACCTTTCCCTGTTAGGATAAAGGATCATGCTAAAGCTACAACTGTAGTTCATGAAAGCAATATTGAAACATATACACGTCCTGAGCACGTTAAAGTTGAACCTAGTATTGCTACTGTTAAAGATCTCTTGTCTGATAATATTGATGGCCATGTTATTTATTTCTGTAATGAAACTGCTAGAATTGCTAAACCTTGTGCTAAAGATAAACCTAGACCTGTGGTAGGCATGCCTGTTATTTCTGTTAAAATATGAGATCATTGTTATCATGGCTTATGTGATATGGGTGCTAGTGCTAGTGCAATACCTCATTCTTTATACAAACAAATTATGCATGAAATTGCACCTGCTGAAATAGAAGATATTGATGTCACAATTAAACTTGCCAATAGAGATACTATTTCACCAATGGGGATTGTTAGAGATGTTGAAGTCTTGTGTGGGAAAACTAAATATCCTGCTGATTTTCTTGTTCTTGGTTCCCCACAAGCTAGCTTTTGTCCCATTATATTTGGTAGACCCTTCTTAAATACTGTTAATGCTACCATAGATTGCAAAAGAGATGTTGTTACTGCCGGTTTAGATGATATGACTCATGAGTTTAATTTCTCTAAATTTAGTAGACAACACCGTGAAGAAGAATTACCTAGTAAGGATGAAATTATTGGTCTTGCTTCTATTATCGTACCTCCTAGTGATCCTTTAGAACAATATTTGCTAGACCATGAAAATGACATGTTTATGAATGAAAGAAGGGAATTAGATGAGGTATTCTTTAAACAGGAACCTATTCTGAAAAACAATTTACCTGTTGAAATCCTAGGGGATCCTCCTCCACCCAAGGGTGATCCCATGTTTGAGCTTAAACCGTTACCTGATACTCTTAAATATGCTTATATTGATGAGAAAAAGATATATCCTATTATTATTAGTACTAACCTTTCAGAGCATGAAGAAGAGAGATTATTGAAAACTCTGAAGAAGCACCGTGCTTCTATTGGGTATACTCTTGATGATCTTAAGGGCATTAGTCCCACTCTATGTCAACATAAAATTAATTTGGAAGAAGATACTAAACCAGTTCGTGATCATCAACGTCGGCTGAATCCTAAAATGAAAGAAGTGGTAAGAACGAGATACTAAAGCTCCTTGAGGCAGGTATAATTTATCCCGTTGTTGATAGTCAGTGGGTAAGCCCTGTCCATTGATGACCCACAAGCGGTTTTCAACAAGGTATTCTCTGCAAGTACTGAAATAAGTGGTAACAGATAGTTTTGTAATAAGATAATTTGTAACAAGCAACACGTAACAAAAGTAAATAAAGTGCAGCAAGGTGGCCCAATCCTTTTTGTAGCAAAGGACAAGCCTGGACAAACTCTTATATAAGGAAAACGCTCTCGAGGACACATGGGAATATCGTCAAGCTAGTTTTCATCACGTTCATATGATTCGCGTTCGGTACTTTGATAATTTGACATGTGGGTGGACCGGTGCTTGGGTGCTGTTCTTGCTTGAACAAGCATCCCACTTATGATTAACCTCTATTGCAAGCATCCGCAACTACAACAAAAATATTAAGGTAAACCTAACCATAGCATGAAACATATGGATCCAAATCAGCCCCTTACGAAGCAATGCATAAACTAGGGTTTAAGCTTCTGTCACTCTAGCAACCCATCATCTACTTATTACTTCCCAATGCCTTCCTCTAGGCCCAAATAATGGTGAAGTGTTATGTAGTCGACGTTCACATAACACCACTAGAGGCTAGACAACATACATCTCATCAAAATATCGAACGAATACCAAATTCACATGACTACTAATAGCAAGACTTCTCTCATGTCCTCAGGAACAAACATAACTACTCACAAAGCATAAACATGTTCATAATCAGAGGGGTATTAATATGCATAATGGATCTGAACATATGATCTTCCACCAATTAAACCAACTAGCATCAACTACAAGGAGTAATTAACACTACTAGCAACCTACTAGCACCAATCCCGGACTTGGAGACAAGAATTGGATACAAGAGATGAACTAGGGTTTTGAGATGAGATGGTGCTGATGAAGATGTTGATGGAGATTGCCCTCTCCCGATGAGAGGAGCGTTGGTGATGACGATGGCGATGATTTCCCCCTCCGGGACAGAAGTTTCCCCGACAGAACAGCTCTGCCGGAGCCCTAGATTGGTTCCGCCAAGGTTCCGGCTTGTGGCGGCGGAGTTTCGTCCCGAAAGGTTCCTCCTTCTTTTTTTCTCGACGAAAGACTTCATATAGGAGAAGATGGTCATCGGAGAGCCACCAGGGGGCCCACGAGGTAGGGGGCGCGCCCTAGGGGGGGCACCCCCCACCCTCGTGGAAAGGGTGTGGGCCCCCTGGTCTTCATCTTTGGCGAGGATTTTTCATTATTTATTATAAGGTATTCCGTGGAGTTTCAGGACTTTTGGAGTTGTGCAGAATAGGTCTCTAATATTTGCTCCTTTTCTAGCCCAGAATTCTCCCTCCTTATGTAAACCTTGTAAAATAAGAGAGAATAGCTATAAGTATTGTGACATAATGTGAAATAACAGCCCATAATGCAATAAATATCGATATAAAAGCATGATGCAAAATGCACGTATCAACTCCCCCAAGCTTAGACCTTGCTTGTCCTCAAGCGAAAGCCGATAACAATAAATATGTCCCCATGTTTAGAGGTATAGGCGTTGATAAAAATAAAATACGGACATGAAGGCATCATGATTATTCTCATAACAGCAACATATATAGATATTGTCATATGATTACTTATGTTCTAGTGATGATCTATTCACAATGCAAAAGTATGAATCAGAAGCCTTATTGAGAACCAACAAACTATAACCTCAGTCATTGAAGCAATTGCAATTTATCATAACATCAGAAAGAGTCTATGTCAGAGCTAAAAGCTAGTCCACATACTCAACTATCATCTTGTCCTTCATAATTGCTAACACTCACGCAATACTTGTGGTTACGGAGTTTTAATTGGACACAGAGAAAGATAGGGGCTTATAGTTTCGCTCCACAACCTTTTACCTCAAGGGTAATGTCAACAATAATAACTCATGCCCCCTACATCCAATTAGAATAGCTATAAGTATTGTGACATAATGTGAAATAACAGCCCATAATGCAATAAATATCGATATAAAAGCATGATGCAAAATGCACGTATCAACTCCCCCAAGCTTAGACCTCGCTTGTCCTCAAGCGAAAGCCGATAACAATAAATATGTATATATATATATATGTCAGGTTCTTTCCAACATGCTGGGCTTGCCAAAGGATAAAATGAAAAGGGAAATGTGAAGATCACCATGACTCTTGCATAAGGTAGAAGATAATAATAAAATATAGGCCCTTCGCAGAGGGAAGCAGAGGTTGCCATGCGCTTTTATGGTTGGATGCACAAAATCTTAATGCGAAAGATCGTCACTTTATATTGCCCCTTGTGATATGAACCTTTATTATGGAGTCCGTCGCTTTTATTATTTCCACATCACAAGATCGTATAAAGCTTATTTCTCCCACACTAATCATACATATTTGGAGCAATTTTTATTGCTTTGCACCAATGACAACTTACTTGAGGGATCTTATTCAATCCATAGGTAGATATGGTGGACTCTCATGGCAAAACTGGTTTAAGGGTATTTGGAAGCACAAGTAGTATCTCTACTTGGTGCTGAGAATTTGGCTAGCATGAGGGGGAAAGGCAAGCTCAACATGTTGTATGATCCATGACAACATACTTTATCTCAAATATAAGAAAACATAACACATTACGTTGTCTTCCTTGTCCAACATCAACTCTTTAGCATGTCATATTTTGATGAGTGCTCCCAATCATAAAAGATGTCAATGATAATATATTTATATGTGAAACCTCTCTTTCCTTATTACTTTCTATTAATTGCAATGATGACCAAAGCTATGTCTGCCAACTCCCAACAACTTTTAAATCATCATACTCTTCCTATGTGAAGCCATTACTCTCAATAAGATCAATATGAACTTTTGTTTCTTCTTATTCTTTTTCTCTTTTCTTTTATTCACCCAAGATCATAGCAAGAAAATCAAGCCCTTGACTCAACACTAACCTTTATTATATAGCTCACGGACTCGATTACAAAGAGAGATCATAAGGCAAAACTCAAAACTAGATCATGCCATAAACTTTATTCTACTAGATCAAAATACTACTAAGAGGATCGAACTAAGGAAAACGGTAAAGGTAGGAGTTGTGATTGTGATACGATACCGGGGCACCTCCCCCAAGTTTGGCGGTTGCCAAGGGGAGTGCCCATACCCATGTGATTATGTCTCCTTGGTTGGTGAAGAAGGTGGAGGTGTCGTTGAGTTAGTTGATGGCATAGACTTCTCCCTTAATTTACACTTGAGGACAGCATTTTGATCCCTTAGATCATCAATCTCCCACTCCAGGGTTAATATCTTTTTGCATAGGTCCTGCTTATTTTCCTGCAAGAGACGAAAAGGGATAAACTTGAATTTTGGTTTCTTTACCCTATCAGGGAGACTTGACTTTTTGAACTCCACGTGCATATCCCCAGGTTGAGGTAATGGGGCATCATCTTCATCTGAGCTCGTCTCCTTCCCATTGGGTTCATAGTCCTCTTCTTCCTCCGTGGTCCAACCATCGTGCTCCACATCTCCATAGACCTTAGGGTTAGCTAAGCAATCGTCCACATAGATTTCTCCTTCCGAATCCTGGGAAGACATGTTGATCTAATCTGCAGCGGGACAGCTCGAAACAAAAACAGAGGATAATTGCGTGATACGGGAGTCAAAACCTTTGGGAGAATATATAGTGAATTTTTACCGACCAAAATACATATCGTGCAAGAAAATGGAGTCCGGAAGGCACACGAGGTGCTCACGAGGTAGGGGGCGCGCCTAGGGGGGTAGGGCGCGCCCTCCACCCTCATGGGGCCCTCGTGTCCTTCCCGGACTGCTACTTAATTTTCTATTTTTCTAAATATTCCAAAATGGAGAAATATTGCCTTAAAAATTGTTTTGGAGTCGGTTTACTTACCGTACCACATACCTATTCCTTTTCGGAGTCTGAAACGTTCTGGAAAGTGTCCCTTATGTATTCCTCCGGGGTTACGGTTTCAATAATATTGGTTTCAAAATTTATGGGATTACCTGAGATATAATGTTTGATTCTTTGACCGTTTACCTCCTTCGGATTTGTGCCTTCGAAGTTGTTGATTTTTATGGCACCGGAACGATAGACCTCCTCGATAACATAGGGGCCTTCCCATTTAGAGAGAAGTTTTCCTGCAA
Organism: Triticum aestivum; assembly: GCF_018294505.1. Lineage (NCBI taxonomy): Eukaryota > Viridiplantae > Streptophyta > Magnoliopsida > Poales > Poaceae > Triticum > Triticum aestivum. The sequence continues at coordinate 600,971,406 of NC_057800.1, forward strand.
AAAATCTTAAACGAGAGTTGTATAGCAATACATAATCACCTACATTAAACTCACGCTTTTGTATCCTTTTGTCATGCCATCTTTTAACCTTTTCTTTAAACAACTTGGCATTTTCATAAGCTTGGGTTCTCCATTCATCAAGTGAGCTAATATCAAATAACCTCTTTTCACCGGCAAGTTTGAAATCATAGTTGAGCTCTTTAATAGCCCAATATGCCTTATGTTCTAGTTCGAGAGGTAAGTGACATGCTTTTCCATATACCATTTTATACGGAGACATACCCATAGGATTTTTATATGCAGTTCTATAGGCCCATAATGCATCATCAAGTTTCTTGGACCAATTCTTTCTAGACCTATTGACAGTCTTTTGCAAAATTAATTTGAGTTCTCTATTACTCAATTCTACTTGACCACTAGACTGTGGGTGATACGGAGATGCAATTCTATGATTGACGTCATATTTAGCAAGCATTTTACGGAAAGCACCATGAATAAAATGTGAACCACCATCAGTCATTAAATATCTAGGGACTCCAAACCTCGGAAAAATAACTTCTTTAAGCATTTTAATAGAAGTGTTATGATCAGCACTACTAGTTGGAATAGCTTCTACCCACTTAGTAACGTAATCAACAGCAACTAAAATATGTGTATATCCATTAGAGGCAGGAAAAGGTCCCATATAATCAAAGCCCCAAACATCAAATGGTTCAATAACAAGTGAATAATTCATAGGCATTTCTTGACGTCTACTAATATTACCAATTCTTTGACATTCATCACAAGATAGGACAAACTTACGGGCATCCTTGAAGAGAGTAGGCCAATAAAAACCGGATTGCAATACCTTATGTGCAGTTCTATCTCCCGCGTGGTGTCCTCCATAAGTTTCGGAGTGGCACTTGCGTAGGATCTGTTCCTGTTCATGCTCAGGTACACAACGTCTAATAACACCATCTACTCCTTCTTTATAAAGATGTGGGTCATCCCAAAAGTAATGTCTCAAATCATAGAAGAACTTTTTCTTTTGTTGGTATGTGAAGCTAGGTGGTATAAATTTAGCAACTATGTAATTAGCATAATCAGCATACCAAGGAGTACTACGAGAAGTACTTATGACATTTAATTGTTCATCAGGAAAGCTATCATCAATAGGTAGTGGGTCATCAAGAACATTCTCTAACCTAGATAAGTTGTCTGCAACGGGGTTCTCAGCTCCTTTTCTATCAACAATATGCAAATCAAATTCTTGTAGCAAGAGAACCCATCTAATAAGTCTAGGTTTAGCATCTTTCTTCTCCATAAGATATTTAATAGCAGCATGATCAGTGTGGATAGTTACTTTAGAATCAACAATATAAGGTCTGAACTTATCACAAGCAAATACAACTGCTAAAAGTTCTTTTTCAGTAGTAGCATAATTTCTTTGAGCATTGTCTAGAGTCTTACTAGCATAATGGATAACATTTAATTTCTTATCAACTCTTTGCCCTAGAACAACACCTACAGCATAATCGCTAGCATCACACATAATTTCAAAGGGTAAATTCCAATCAGGTGGCTGAACAATAGGTGCAGAGACTAATGCTTTCTTAAGTATTTCAAATGCTTCTACACAATCATCATCAAAGACAAATGGTATATCTTTTTGTAATAAATTAGTCAGAGGCCGAGAAATTTTTGAGAAGTCCTTAATGAACCCTATAAATCCGGCGTGACCAAGGAAACTTCTTATACCTTTGATGTCCTTGGGACATGGCATCTTTTCAATAGCATCAACCTTGGCTTTATCAACTTCAATACCTCTTTCAGAAACTTTATGCCCCAAGACAATACCCTCATTAACCATAAAGTGGCACTTTTCCCAATTCAAGACAAGATTAGTTTCTTCACATCTCTGCAAAACTCGATCAAGATTGCTCAAGCAATCATCAAAAGAAGATCCATAGACGGAAAAGTCGTCCATGAAAACCTCACAAATCTTTTCACAAAAGTCAGAGAATATAGCCATCATGCATCTTTGAAAGGTAGCAGGTGCATTACATAAACCAAAAGGCATACGTCTATAAGCAAAAGTACCAAAAGGGCATGTAAAAGTAGTCTTTGATTGATCTTTAGCCGACACAGGTATTTGAGAGAAACCAGAATAACCATCTAGAAAGCAGTAATGTGTATGTTTGCATAATCTTTCTAGCATTTGATCGATAAAAGGTAAGGGGTAATGATCTTTCTTAGTAGCCTTATTTAATTTGCGGAAATCAATTACCATCCTATAACCTGTAATAATTCTTTGTGGAATCAATTCATCTTTATCATTAGGAACAACAGTAATACCTCCCTTCTTAGGGACACAATGAACAGGACTTACCCACTGACTATCAGCAACGGGATAAATTATACCTGCCTCCAGAAGCTTTAGTATTTCTTTTCTTACCACTTCTTTCATTTTAGGATTCAGACGTCGTTGAGGATCACGAACTGGTTTGGCATCTGCTTCCAAATTTATTTTATGTTGACATAGAGTGGGACTAATGCCCTTAAGATCATCAAGAGTATATCCAATAGCAGCACGGTGCTTCTTCAGAGTTTTCAATAATCTTTCTTCTTCATGCTCTGAAAGGTTAGCACTAATAATAACAGGATATATCTTCTTTTCATCAAGATAAGCATATTTAAGATTATCAGGCAACGGTTTAAGCTCAAACACGGGATCACCCTTAGGTGGAGGGGGATCCCCTAGGATTTCAACAGGCAAATTGTGTTTCAGAATAGGTTCCTGTTTAAAGAATACTTCATCTATTTCCCTTCTTTCATTCATAAACATATCATTCTCATGGTCTAGCAAATATTGTTCTAAAGGATCACTAGGAGGTACGGGAATAGAAGCAAGACCAATAATTTTATCCTTACTAGGCAATTCTTCTTCACGGTGTTGTTTACTAAATTTAGAGAAATTAAATTCATGAGTCATATCATCCAAGCCAATAGTAACAACATTCTTTTCGCAGTCTATCTTAGCATTAACAGTGTTCAAGAAGGGTCTACCAAATATAATGGGACAAAATCTATCTTGTGGGGAACTAAGAACAAGAAAATCAGCAGGATATTTAGTTTTCCCACACAAGACTTCAACATCTCTAACAATTCCCACTACTGAAATAGTATCTCTATTAGCAAGTTTAATTGTGACATCAATATCTTCTAACTCAGCAGGTGCAATTTCATGCTTGATTTCTTTATACAAGTCATAAGGTATAACACTGGCACTAGCACCCATATCACATAAGCCATGATAACAATATTCTCCTATTTTAACAGAAATAACATGCACGCCTACCACATGTCTATGTTTATCTTTAGCACAAGGTTTAGCAATTCTAGCAGTTTCACCGCAGAAGTGAATAACATGCCCATCAATATTATCAGACAAGAGATCTTTAACAATAGCAACATTATGTTCAACTTTAACTTGTTCAGGAGGTATATAAGTTCTAATATTGCTTTTACGAACCACAGTTGAAGCTTTAGCATGATCCTTTATTCTAACAGGGAAAGGTGGTTTCTCAACACAAGAAGTAGGAACGATAGGATCATTATAAGTGACAGTCTTTTCTTCAACTTTAATAGGTGCAGCTACTTTTACTTCTATGGGAGGATGATATTTAAACCACTTCTCCTTAGGGAGATCAACATAAGTAGCAAAAGATTCACAGAAAGAAACTACTATCTCAAAATCAAGTCCATATTTAGTGCTAAACTTACGGAAAATATCGGTATCAATAAAAGATTTAACAAAATCAAACTTAGGTGTCATACCTGACTCCTTACCTTTGTCGAGATCCCAATCTTCAGAGTTGCGTTTAATTCTATCCAATAAATTCCATTTGAATTCAATAGTCTTCATCATAAAAGAGCCAACATAAGAAGTATCAAGCATGGTGCAATTGTTATCAGAAAGCCGAGCATAAAAATTTTGAATAATCATTTCTCTTGAGAGATCATGATTGGGGCATGAATATAACATTGATTTAAGCCTCCCCCAAGCTTGAGCGATGCTTTCTCCTTCGTGAGGCCAAAAATTTATATATAATTGCGGTCACGATGAACAAGATGCATAGGGTAATACTTTTGATGAAATTCCAATTTCAATCTTCTATACTTCCATGATCTCGTATCATCACATAGCCTATACCATATCAATGCGTATCCCTTCAAAGATAAAGGGAAGACCTTCTTCTTAGCAACATCATCGGGTATACCTGCAAGCTTAAATAATCCATGAACTTCATGCACATATATTAAGTGTTCATCAGGATGCTTTGTTCCATCTCCTGTAAAAGGATTAGCTAGCAGTTTTTCTATAATACCCGAAGGATACTCATAAGGAATTTCATTTTCAATAGGTTCAGTAGGTTGAGGAGCAACTCTTTGCTCTACTGGTCGGGGTGAAGATACCCCGAACAAGCCCCTCAGAGGATTACTTTCCATAGTAACAAGTGAAGTAAATTTCAGCAAACTATATAAATTTTTTCCTTACCAAATTCCACCTACCAAAGGCGCTTCACTCCCCAGCAACGGCGCCAGAAAAGAGTCTTGATGACCCACAAGTATAGGGGATCCATCGTAGTCCTTTCAATAAGTAAGAGTGTCGAACCCAACGAGGAGCAGAAGGAAATGATAAGCGGTTTTCAGCAAGGTATTCTCTGCAAGTACTGAAATAAGTGGTAATAGATAGTTTTGTAATAAGATAATTTGTAACGAGCAACAAGTAACAAAAGTAAATAAAGTGCAGCAAGGTGGCCCAATCCTTTTTGTAGCAAAGGACAAGCCTGGACAAACTCTTATATAAGGAAAAGCGCTCCTGAGGACACATGGGAATATCGTCAAGCTAGTTTTCATCACGTTCATATGATTCGCGTTCGGTACTTTGATAATTTGACATGTGGGTGGACCGGTGCTTGGGTGATGTTCTTGCTTGAACAAGCATCCCACTTATGATTAACCTCTATTTCAAGCATCCGCAACTACAACAAAAGTATTAAGGTAAACCTAACCATAGCATGAAACATATGGATCCAAATCAGCCCCTTACGAAGCAACGCATAAACTAGGGCTTAAGCTTCTGTCACTCTAGCAACCCATCATCTACTTATTACTTCCCAATGCCTTCCTCTAGGCCCAAATAATGGTGAAGTGTTATGTAGTGACGTTCACATAACACCACTAGAGGCTAGACAACATACATCTCATCAAAATATCGAACGAATACCAAATTCACATGACTACTAATAGAAAGACTTCTCCCTTGTCCTCAGGAACAAACGTAACTACTCACAAAGCATATTCATGTTCATAATCAGAGGGGTAATAATATGCATAAATGATTTGAACAGATGATCTTTCACCAATTAAACCAACTAGCATCAACTACAAGGAGTAATTAACACTACTAGCAACCTACTAGCACCAATCCCAGACTTGGAGACAAGTATTGGATACAAGAGATGAACTAGGGTTTTGAGATGAGATGGTGCTGATGAAGATGTTGATGGAGATTGCCCTCTCCCAATGAGAGGAGCGTTGGTGATGACAATGGTGATGATTTCCCCCTCCGGGAGGGAAGTTTCCCCGGCAGAACAACTCTGCCAGAGCCCTAGATTGGTTCCGCCAAGGTTCCACGGAGTTGTTCTAAAGCGGCCTCCGGTTTACCCCTTGAGTTAGCTTTTTAAAAGCATCATGTTATATCACTTGGGGGTTTGGTCGTGTCCGAACCAATACCATACCTCTTGATAGGCGAGAGCCACCAGATCACTTGGGGACTTGGTCACGTCTGAACCAGTCATGCCTCTTGATCGGCCTAAGGCCACAGAATCACTTGGGGGCTTGGTCGAACCCGAACCATTGCCATGCCACTTGATCGGCATAAATGCCACGGTTTCATTTGGGGACCTGGCTGACTAGAACCATAGTTACACCTAACGGGAGCTTGGTCGTGTTCGGCCATGGTAACGCCATCTGATCAGCTCAAATAAACCTTTTTTGCAAACGGTTTTGTCATTGCACTTGCTTCACACTTTTCTTTGCAAGATACTTCTTTCTTTTTATTGCGTTCTTTAAACCGACAAAGTTTTCAACCGGTTCATATTGTCAATTGACGGAACACGGTTCACTTCAATCCGGAGACTATTTGCCCGGTTTGATCTTTTTTGTTAACATCCTCTTATGGAGTAACACGGTGTCTATCATAACCCGGTACGGTTTACATGGTAAACCGGCATCATATATATATGGGAGCTGCTATTTCCTCCAACAGTGTGGGTTAATAAAACTCCGCTACAAGATTGGCTGAGCCAACTTCACGCTCAACGATGGTAGGTATTATGTATCTCAAAAATTTGATCATATACTTAAAAAAATCGGATGTTTTGATTTCATGTATGCAGACATCATATTCCGCCTGACGGTACAACCGCGGTGGCACTTGAAGATTTTTTATTGCAGAAAGTGCTTTGGAAAGTTCATCACCCAAAGGAAGAGCAAATTATGCACGAAGGCATATCAACATCAAAAGTATCAGCTAGCCTATTACAAGGCAACACGGTGCCCACAATAAGATCATTGTTTTTTGCAAAGGAGAAGCAGTTTTAAACCGGCTTCCGGTTCAAGCTTGGTCACCAGCCTGGCCTGATGGTTGTGGCTAATCTTGCACCACTTTAGCTTCAGTTAACAGTTGTCCAGTCGATTCCCATTAATGCTTGAAAAACAGCTTCATCATGGATCAGCGATGATGGGTCAATATCGGGAGCGTAAGTATGCTTATGGATTGGAGGGATAAGATTTTCCGATTCATGAATTGGTGCAGCTATTCGCTTGTTCTGATTGTCATATTGGGCTTGATAATGAGACAAGTCTGCTTCTTCAGCCAATTGACAAGCTAGTGGACGCACCTCCCGGTTTATTGCTCGCAGATCCGCTTCACCAAAATCTGACCCGTCTTCCTTCAAGCTGGGATAGCCCTGAGCCGCTTCAATAGGATCAAAATCCGACACCTAGGCTTTTGCCCGGATTAAGGCATTGATCGCACCGGTTCGAGCAGCAGATTTCTTCAGCTCTTTAACCCGGGCAGGAAGCACCGACAGTTTCATCAGAGTGTCTTGAATCAAAGTGGGTGCCGGTTTGTTGTGGGATGCGGTACAGATGATCCGCTGTGCACCAGTGTACAGTTGTTCGACCAACGTATAGGCGGCTTTCAATTTCTTCCGCACATCGGACCCCAAGTGACCAATGCGTGTCCCTGAAATATCATAAAGGGTTAAAACCGGCAGCTCTGTAAGAAGGCCGAGTCAATTCAGAAGTCAAACTGGCTTACCAAAGATAGCAGTGGTCATGGCATGCGCGTGCCGCTTTATGCTGGTCAGTTCATCCGCCACCGGTTTTAGTGCAGCCTCGGCATCCTCTGCTCGTTTGATTAAAGCGGACTTTTCAGTGGCCCAATCCGCCCGCTTCTTCTTGAAGCTCTCCTTAAGTTGTTCCATGGCGCTTAAAGCGCTGGCTAATTCCTCTTTTGCTTTGGAGGTTTCAGCTTGTTGGGTTTTCAGGTTTTCTTGGAGATCGGCGACTTGGCTTTCTTTCGTCTTCAGCTCAGCCTGCATGCAGACAGTTATATGCTTCAACAAAACGGTACAAGGATTGAAGTACCAACCACATAACAAGTTATGCACTTGGCACTTGGGGGCTAATGCATATTCGATCTTCATCTTTCAATTGCTTACAAAGTCCCAAGATCAATACAAGTATTCAACTTGGCACTTGGGGGCTAATGGCTATTTGCTCGTATATATTCTGATGCGGCAATCTCAATTACTTAAAGTACCGGTTTAACTACGCTAAGTTGAACCGGCCCTTGGGGGCTACATCAGCGAATTTCAAAGCATTAAGATTTATATTAGTAAGTCCCGGTTTGAAAGAAGATTACAAACCGGCCCTTGGGGGCTAGGAGAGTCAGCAAGAATTGAAGCATACAAGCAGGAAAGAGCATATGGAAGTTACCTCATATTTATCTTTCATCATATTAACCAGACCGGCTTCATAGTCACGACTGGTATACAGCCGGTTCAGGTAGCCGGAATGGATATCTTGGGCGTTCAGAGCAGCGTAAGTCGCCAGATCAGCATTCCACTTGCCTTTGCCAAAGGCAGCAAATTCTTCCTTGGCAGAATGTTTGGACAAAGCGACAGGATTGCTTGGCTCGGTATGGCCAGTGCCAGTAATGACAACCTCATCATCCTTGGTATCGCCGGTTTGCACTGGGGCTGTTGGCTTGTCAGTACACTTTGCTGGACCGGTGGATTTCTCAATCCGGATGGAGCTTGTGGGCTGATTGACAGGTCTTGAGGCATCAATAGGTCTCTCTTCAGCAATAAGATCAGCGTCTTGCTATGGTGGATCATTGGGTATATCCTCAGGAATAGCCGCTTCAAGATCTGGTGTCTTGCCCGGTTCAAGGATGGCATCTTCTTCAGCCGCTTTGTCCAGGCGAGCCTTCTTGCTTGGCCTAGGTTTGGCCCTGAAAGGAATAACAATATCAAATACAACATATGTTCCAAGGCAATGTGCTGCAAATATTATGATAAGTATAGCTTACCCAAGCACCGTTTTGAGCGGTGGCAGCTGAGTAGCCGATGACTCGCCAGAAGATGAGTGGGAAGTAACCTGGTAATCAGAGTCAGATGGATTAAGAGGTTGACGAAAGCAGCCCGCTTTAGGACAAGCACTGACAAGCAAATTAGAGACCTCTGAACAGCGTTTCCGAACCGGACTGTTCGGTAAACCGGCGGAGGTAACTACCTGGCCGCTGTGCCGGGTTGTGCGACGAGCTTCGTGCTGTTGGGTCTTCATAAGAAATTTGGGATCCAAATAAGCAAGAGGATGAGAAAATTTAACTTTCCAGTTTGCCTGACGGATTTTTAGTGAAGGCAAAGGTTCTGAATCAGAAGAGAGAATAATTACCTCTGCAGCATCAGCGTGGCTGGCTTCGGCATCATCCTTACAAATATCATCATCAATAAGACACGTGAAAAATAAGCCAAGTGAGTCAAGCTCTACCTCAAGGTCCGGATTATCCACATCATCATCAGGGGCCGGATTAGAGGATGAAGTGGTTCTTTTCCTATGGGCAGTCTTCTTCACAGCTTTAGTCTTTTGCCGGGTTGCTCTTTCCGGTTTGTCTAGTTTTTCTGGTTTCTCCTGCGGCAGTTTCTTGCTCCAAAACGGATCATTGCCCTGATTACACAGACACTGATATTAAACAATGACCAGATATATCAAAAACAGATTCAGCAGAAAGAAAAATCAAAGTCTTACAGCTGGCGGTTTGTTGGTGGCACAGAAGGGAAGCAGGCCATTTTTAGCATAGATGTGTTCCGGTTCATTCAGCATCTTATTCATAGCCTCTATGATTTCTTCATCGGTGAGCTGGATTTTGGAATGTCGTAGTGGGTCATCAACACTGCCGGTATACTCGCACATCAAACCGGAGCGCTAACTAAGGGGCAGTATGCTCCATGATATCCAACAGTGAGCGACATCAACCCCTGTTAAACCATTGGCCATAAAGGCTCTGAGCTTCGATAGTTGAGGAGCATATTTGCTTCTCTCCTGGGCAGTCAATCTTTGCGGAAAAGGGTGTGTATTGCTGAGCCGCTCCGGACGAAAGCCAGGCAAGGGATTCTCACCAGCAGGGGAGGTGTCTTTGCAATAGAACCATGTATGATTCCACTCTTTGGGGTGGCTGTGCAGTTTGGCATGAGGGTATGTGACCTCTTTCCTTTTCTGGATCGCCACGCCACCCAACTCCGTATTGGAGCCGTCAGTAAACTCAGTACGGCGATTTAGATGGAAAAGGTCTCTGAACAATTCCACTGTTGGCTCCTCTTGAAAGAACGCCTCACAGAGCACTTGGAAGTGACACATATTTGTAACAGAGTTGGGGCCAGTGTCTTGTGGATGGAGTTGGAAATCGGCTAAAACATCCCGGTAAAATTTAGAACCGGGCGGCTTAAAGCCCCGGGCTAAGTGATCTACGAAAACAACGACCTCTCCTTCTTGAGGTGTGGGAGGGCATTCTTTGCCAGGAGCCCTCCAATGGATGGTATCTTTGCTGCCTAAAGCGCCGATCAGGACTAAATCGTCCAGCTGAGCCTCTGTGACGCGAGAAGGAACCCAATTGCACTCATATACTTGCTTGGCCATGATGAAATCTACAAGGTAGAAAATCCCGGTTCAAAAATGCATTGATCAAGGTACATTGGTATGTGCAATGTTAAACTGGAGACAGATCTATCTGAACCGGAGTTTTATGAAGCAACAACATCTGGCAGTTCAACAAGGGGACTAATGGTATATACCGGTTTGGCAAATTTTTCTACAAGGTTAAACCGCCTGATCTAAGCATTGAAACAGCTGATATTGCGGATGGATAAGTATGTAGAAACAGATTTCACAAGATTTATCTACATCATTGGATCTGAAGCAAGTTCAGAAAAGAGATAAATATTCAGAGGTTCAAAAGGAGCAGTACCGAATCAATGAGCAAAACATACATATAGATCTATGGTTTTGAGATGCGTAAGTGAAGGCGAAGGTTAAACAACTACCATTGCACAGAATAAAGATTTGCGGATTCATCTAAAGATCTATCGTATGAGCAAGAGGCAGACGATGAACACTGAAGAACTGTGAAACCCTAGAGCAGATCTGCGGGGGAAAGGATAGAAGATTTACCGGAGCTGAGGAAGACGCGGAAGGTTGCCGCGATGCTCTGGTGCGCCCAGGTTGATGCAGCGGCCAAGGTTGAGGCAGAGGTCGACGGTGGCGGCGGAGCTCTGAAGCTGGGCGATGCGAGGAAGACGAAGCAGAAGGGGCCGAAGGGAAAGAGAAAGGAAATGACCCTTCGGTCCTATTTATAAGGCAAAAGGACATGTGTCAGGCGCGACAATCAAGGGGCCACGAAACGGAGCTGTCGCCTCGATTTCCGCAGATCTATTAAACAAAGAAGCATAATGGATAGCTTCGTTATGACAGGTGACGTCACTCCGGTTTACAGCAATCAGAGAAGATGACATCATGGCGGTTTACCAATTTATGAGAAGATGTTGAAGATGAAGCTTTTGTTAAAGGATTGACATGAACCCGTTCAAATCAATCTGGGGCCTAATGTTGGGGATATTACTGCTGGGCGTAAACCGGCCTATCTGGGCCGGGTCAACTTCATCAGTAGTTCAAGAGTGCTAAAGCCCAAGAAGGCAGATGAGGGCCTAAGGCCCATAGTCGGTTCAAGACTTGTAGCTGTAAACCGGTATTTGTATATAAACTTGTATTGTAAGTTAGGAATAAGGAGAGACCAACCCGGATACGAATATCGACCGGTGTTGGGACTCTGTGAACCGACGGGCGTCACCCGTGTATATAAGGGGACGACCCGGCGGTGGTTCAAGGAGGACAGACAACAACTCGAGACATAGGCAAAGCTTGTTTGCTCCCTAGTCATCGAAACCCCATCAATTCCATCACAACTAGACGTAGGCTTTTACCTTCATTGAAGGGGCTGAACTAGTATAAACTCTCTTGCGTCCCTGTGTCCGCTTTAATCCCTTCAAGCTAACCCGTCGCGATGGCTCCACGACTAAGTCCTTTCTCTAGGACATCTGCCGTGACAAAACAACGACAGTTCCGCCTCGTGGCGGCGGAGTTTCGTCCCGAAAGGTTGCTTCTGGTTTTTTTTGACGAAAGACTTCATATAGCAGAAGATGGTCATCGGAGAGCCACCAGGGGGCCCACGAGGTAGGGGGGCGCCCACCACCCTCGTGGACAGGGTGTGGGCCCCCTGGCCTTCATCTTTGGTGAGGATTTTTCATTATTTATTATAAGGTATTTTGTGGAGTTTTAGGACTTTTGGAGTTGTGCAGAATAGGTCTCTAATATTTGCTCTTTTTCCAGCCCAGAATTCCAGCTGCCGGCATTCTCCCTCCTTATGTAAACCTTGTAAAATAAGAGAGAATAGCCATAAGTATTGTGACATAATGTGAAATAACAGCCCATAATGCAATAAATATCGATATAAAAGCATGATGCAAAATGGACGTATCATCCATTGTCTCCCTAAGAAGGGAGTTATTACTGTTGTTCCTAATGATAAAGATGAATTGATTGCTCAAAGAATTATTATAGGTTATAGGATGGTAATTGATTTCCACAAATTAAATAAAGCTACTAAAAAGATCATTACCCCTTACCTTTTATCGATCAAATGCTAGAAAGATTGTCCAAAACATACACATTTTTGCTTTCTAGATGGTTATTCTGGTTTCTCTCAAATACCTGTGTCAGCCAAAGATCAATCAAAGACTACTTTTACATGCCCTTTTGGTACTTTTGCTTATAGACGTATGCCTTTTGGTTTATGTAATGCACTTGCTACCTTTCAAAGATGCATGATGGCTATATTCTCTGACTTTTGTGAACAGATTTGTGAGGTTTTCATGGACGACTTTTCCTTCTATGGATCCTCTTTTGATGATTGCTTGAGTAACCTTGATCGAGTTTTGCAGAGATGTGAAGAAACTAATATTGTCTTGAATTGGGAAAAGTGCCATTTTATGGTTAATGAAGGTATTGTCTTGGGGCATAAAGTTTCTGAAAGAGGTATTGAAGTTGATAAAGCCAAGGTTGATGCTATTGAAAAGATGCCATGTCCCAAGGACATCAAAGGTATAAGAAGTTTCCTTGGTCATGCCGGTTTTAATAGGAGGTTCATTAAGGACTTCTCAAAAATCTCTCGGCCCCTGACTAATTTATTACAAAAAGATATACCATTTGTTTTTTATGATGATTGTGTAGAAGCATTTGAAATACTTAAGAAAGCATTGATTTCTGCACCTATTGTTCAGCCACCTGATTGGAATTTAGCCTTTGAAATTATGTGTGATGCTAGTGATAATGTTGTCGGCGTTGTTCTAGGACAAAGAGTTGATAAGAAACTAAATGTTATTCAATATGCTAGTAAAACTCTAGAAAACACTCAAAGAAATTATGCTACCACTGAAAAAGAATTCTTAGCAGTTGTATTTGCTTGTGATAAGTTTAGACCTCATATTGTTGATTCTAAAGTAACTATTCACATTGATCATGCTTCTATTAAATATCTTATGGAAAAGAAAGATGCTAAACCTAGACTTATTAGATGGGTTCTCCTGCTACAAGAATTTGATTTGCATATTGTTGATAGAAAAGGAGCTGAGAACCCCGTTGCAGACAACTTGTCTAGGTTAGAAAATGTGCTTGATGACCCACTACCTATTGATGATAGCTTTCCTGATGAGCAATTAAATGTCATAAATGCTTCTCATACTGCTCCATGGTATGCTGATTATGCTAATTACATTGTTGCTAAGTTTATACCACCTAGTTTCACATACCAGCAAAAGAAAAAGTTCTTCTATGATTTGAGGCATCACTTTTGGGATGGCCCACATCTTTATAAAGAAGGAGTAGATGGTGTTATTAGACGTTGTGTACCTGAGCATGAACAGGAACAGATCCTACGCAAGTGTTACTCCGAAGCTTATGGAAGACACCATGCTGGAGATAGAACTGCACATAAGGTACTGCAATCTGGTTTTCATTGGCCTACTCTCTTCAAGGATGCCCGTAAGTTTGTCCTATCTTGTGATGAATGTCAAAGAATTGGTACTATTAGTAGACGTCAAGAAATGCCTATGAATTATTCACTTGTTATTGAACCATTTGATGTTTGGGGCTTTGACTATATGGGACCTTTCCCTTCCTCTAATGGTTATACACATATTTTAGTTGTTGTTGATTACGTTACTAAGTGGGTAGAAGCTATTCCAACTAGTAGTGCTAATCATAACACTTCTATTAAAATGCTTAAAGAAGATATTTTTCCAAGATTTGGAGTCCCTAGATATTTAATGACTGATGGTGGTTCACATTTTATTCATGGTGCTTTCCGTAAAATGCTTGCTAAATATGATGTTAATCCTAGAATTGCATCTCCTTATCACCCTCAGTCTAGTGGTCAAGTAGAATTGAGTAATAGAGAACTCAAATTAATTTTGCAAAAGACTGTTAATAGATCTAGAAAGAATTGGTCCAAGAAACTTGATGATGCATTATGGGCCTATAGAACTGCATATAAAAATCCTATGGGTATGTCTCCGTAAAAAATGGTCTATGGAAAAGCATGTCACTTACATCTCAAACTACAACACAAGGCTTATTGGGCTATTAAAGAACGTAATTATGATTTTAAACCTGCCGGTGAGAAGAGGTTATTTGATATTAGCTCACTTGATGAATGGAGAACCCAAGCCTACGAAAATGCCAAGTTGTTTAAAGAAAAAGTTAAAAGATGGCATGATAAAAGAATACAAAAGCGTGAGTTTAATGTAGGTGATTATGTATTTCTATACAACTCTCGTTTAAGATTTTTTGCAGGAAAACTTCTCTCTAAATGGTAAGGTCCTTACGTTATCGAGGAGGTCTACCATTCCGGTGCCATAAAAATCAACAACTTCGAAGGCACAAATCCGAAGGTATTGAACGGTCAAAGAATCAAACACTATATCTCAGGTAATCCCATAAATGTTGAAACCAATATTATTGAAACCGTTACCCCGGAGGAATACATAAGGGACACTTTCCAGAATGTTTCAGACTCCAAAAAGGAATAGGTATGTGGTACGGTACGTAAACCGACTCCAAAACAATTTTTAAGGCAATATTTCTCCATTTTGGAATATTTAGAAAAATAGAAAAATAAGTAGTAGTCCGGGAAGGACACGAGGGCTCCACGAGGGTGGAGGGCGCGCCCCCTACCTCGTGGGCACCTCCTGTGCTCTCCGGACTCCATTTTCGTACACGACATGTATTTTGGTCGGTAAAAATTCATTATATAACCTCCTGGGGGTTTTGACTCCCGTATCACGCAAAAATCTCATGTCTTTGTTTCGAGCTGTTTTTCTGACAGATCTAGATTATCATGGCATCTCCAAGTGCTCCCAAGGACAAGTTCTTTGAGAAGGTCATCAACCCTTACCTCGCGGAGGTGCAGCGACACCCTCAAACCATTGAGATGCATGATGGGTTGCTGCACATCCGTGATGCCGAGGGACCGAAGGGGACCGGAAGTGTGGAGACGAGGCTCAAAGCAATGGAGCAACAAGTTTTCAAGTGTCAGGGGATGGTGGAGCGTGGACTCAACTCCAACTACATGATGATCGCAGAATTCACCAACAAACACAAGCTGGATGCCGACAACATCGGGGAGACCATCTTCAAGCTTCACGAGAAAATTGAGCACCTTCAAGCTCAAATCTATGACCTGCAAAACCAAAACTGTGAGTATGAATATAGAATTAAAAGGATGAGTTTGGCTGCAGATTTGAGGATCCCGAAGACCCGGTCATCTTTCTATGATGGTGAGCCTATGCCTTGGAAGAAGGACGATAAGCCTACACCATCAACAAAATCACCACCGTCTCCACCAACAAAGAAGAATTGAGTGTCTGGTATGGGCACTCCACTTGGCAACTGCCAAGCTTGGGGGAGTGCCCTGGTATCGTATCACCATCACTTTTATCTTTACCATTTTTCTTAGTTCGATCCTTTTAGTAATATCTTGATCTAATATAATAAAAGTTCTTAGTATGATCTAGTTGTGAGTTTTTGTAGCAACCAGACCTCAAACAATCCGATCTCTGTGCTCAGGTGTCATCCCTGGATCAGTAATGCTGACACCACACAGTACATCGAAGGATTTATAGCAGAGCGGCAATCACACACTTATTACATCGTTGTCTCAAAGAGACTTATTACAATAAATATGGCTTAAGGCCATATAGTGTCGAAAATAGCGGAAGACTTGGAAGGTAAATGGGACCATCAACTCCAACGGCATCACTGAGTATAGGGCCACGACCTAAAAGCACTTTACTCGTCGTCTAAAAAAGTCTGCAACATAAGAAGTTGCAGCCCGAATACGGGTCAGCACATGGAATATGCTGGCAAAGTAACACATAGAGAGTAATGGAATGAAACAACTATACTATATGCATATATGGCTGGTGGAAAGCTCTATGGTTACAGTTTTTGCGTAAAGCCAGTTTTTCCCTACTGCAAAGGAATAAATTTATTTAACTATCATGGTGGTTGTGAAACATTGAGAATGGTTGACAGCATTCTCAATCCCAACTAAAAGTAATTAAAACCCAACAACATTAATTAGAAGTAACATGTTGAGATTCACAATGATATTCAAGTACTAGATAGTCAAGTTGTCCATAACCGGGGACACGGCTAATCATGATTAGTTTGTACACTCTGCAGAGGTTTGCGCACTTTTCCCCACATGACTCGATCGCCTCCGTTTGTTTTCTCGCACTAGATGGTGTTTGAGAAACGGATGATCGAGACATAGTCTTTCAGAAGCGCTAGCACCTTACATGTGGGGTAGACCGTACCACCTACAACCCCTACATCTGCTAGTCCACCCCGTAAGAGTTCGCACAACTTAGTCAACTATGCCAGAGCCCATAGTAGCATGTGGCTGCACACGGAAGTTTCTAGCATGAATTATCTTATGATCCCTTTGAGCCTGGGTGGCGGTCCGAAAAAAAACAGGCAAGTCCTGATAGACATCAGGTGCCTCAATCCACCCAGATGTGTGTTTAAGTTGCCACCTTAGATAAACCATTAAAATTATCAACTCACATATGTCATGGATATCACTCACCCAATCCATGTCTACTAGCATAGCATGGCATAATAAGCAAACGTAGAAGTAACTCCCAAAGGTTTCATAATAATACAGGCGATAGGTACTACCTCATCTACTTCCCATCCCACAATTTAGTTAGATCCTAATCATGCAATGTGTGAGGATTGATCTAATGCAATAAAACATGGGTTGTAGAAAAGGGTATGATCAAAGTGTGAACTTGCCTGCAATGTTGGTGAAGATGATTCGCACTCAAAACTCGTGATAGATCTACTCGTCACACTCCGGTCAATCTATCGTAAGCAAACAATAGTACCACACAATAAGTACTCATCTAATGCACAAGTAAAACTCGAACGAGAGAACGAACCAGAAAGTTCAATTTAAGAACTCCGATTGCAAAGAAAGAACGAACCGAACAAACGACGGAAAACAAACGGCGGAAGAAAACAACTCGGTTCTAGCAAGTTGAAACTAGGTCAAATTTTACCAGGGCAAAAACTTGTTCAAGTTGATTAGACGGAACGGCGGTTTCAAAACGAAACTCCAGGCGCTTGAATCACCTGATTCCGATAAACGAGCGAGAAGATAAACTAGAACGAAGATCGGATCTGAGATCGTGATCGCGGGAAAGAACGCAGAATAAATCCGACGAAAAGAAAAAGAAGAATGGGTAAACGAACGGACGTTCGTTAACCTAGAAGAATTCCGGTGATCGCGTTCGTTAGGATGAACGGTCCGGCGAACGGTCCAAAGGCAACTAAATCGGAAAATAAAACGAATCCGATCTAGGGTTTTCGGAGAAAAAGACCGAAACGAAAAACCGATCTAGAAACCGGAACGGTTTAGAAAAGAACCGGAAAGAAAACGAATCGGAAGAGAAGAAAAGAATCGGAACGGTTTATAAGAAAAACTGAACCGAGGAAGAAAAAGAGACGCGGCGCGGGGCAAGCTTGGCGAGGGGCTCCGGCGAACGGCGACGTAGGGCGGCGGCGGCGTGGGCAAGGTGCGGCGGCGGCGGTGGTGAGGGGCGGCGCGGGGTGGTGTGGGGCTTGGGGAGGAGAGGGCTTTTGATTTGATGTGTTTAGAGGGGGGGTGTGGGGGTATTTATATAGGTGAGGGGAGAGGAGACTTGGGGTAGGGGACAAGAAATAGACTAGGAATAGGAAAACAAAACAAAGGAAAGGGGAGGGGCTAACCCACCTAAGTCCCGCTGGGACTCGGCCAGGGAGCGGCGGCGGCTGCCTGGGCGCCTCGCGCCTGGCGCCTGCGCTGCGCGCGAGGGAAGGGGCCGGCTGGCTGGGCCTTTGGCCCGGCTGGCCTGGCGGGAGGCTCTCTCTTTTTTTTTAAATCGGTTCCGCGCAGAAAAACAAAAAGAAAATCTAAACGAACTCCGAAAAACCTAAAGTAAATTTTCCCCGACTCCTAAAAATGAGCCGAACAAAATGAACTTTTCTCCGGGCCTAAAATGCAATTTTGAAAACGTGCATTTTTCCCTATCCAAATAAAACGCAAATAAAACTCCGGCAAAAACCAAAATTGATCTATTTATTAAATCTTCATTTTTCCTAAATTTGGGAAAGTCATATTATTCCCTCTCTCATATATTTGACACCGGAAAATAATTGAAGATAAAATAAATAAATCAAATGATCCTCTTTTCAAAATTTGAGAGAACTCAAATATGAAAATAACAAAATCTCCAACTCTCTCCGAGGGTCCTTGAATTGCGTGAAATTTCTAGGATCAACCAAAATGCAAGAAAATATGATATGCATGATGATCTATGTATAACATTCCAAATTGCAAATTTGGGATGTTACAAACCTACCCCCCTTAAGATGAATCTCGCCCTCGAGATTCGGGTTGGCTAGAAAATAGGTGAGGGTGGTCCTTGAGCAAATCTTCTTCTCTCTCCCAGGTGGCTTCATCCTCTGAGTGGTGGTTCCACTGAACTTTGCAAAACTTGATAACCTTGCTGCGAGTAACTCTGCTGGCATAATCGAGAATCTTTACTGGCTTCTCCTCATACGTTAAGTCGTTATCCAACTGAATCGCTTCGAGTGGCACTGTATCTCTTAGCGGTACTTCCGCCATTTCGGCATGACATTTCTTCAGCTGAGAAACATGGAATACATCATGAACTCCTGACAGTCCCTCTGGTAATTCCAACTTATAAGCGACTTCTCCCATACGTTGCAAGATCTTATACGGTCCAACGAAACGCGGTGCTAATTTTCCCTTAACTCCAAAGCGCTTAACTCCTCGAAGTGGGGATACTCGAAGATAAACTCTGTCTCCGGTTTCGTAAACTGTCTCCTTGCGTTTAGAATCTGCGTAGCTCTTCTGCCTGGACTGGGCTACCTTGAGCCTATTGCGAATCAACTTAACTTTCCGTTCAGACTCCTTAATCAAATCTGGTCCAAAGAATTGACGGTCTCCAACTTCGTCCCATGACAACGGTGCCCTGCACCTCCTTCCATATAAAGCTTCGAAAGGTGCCATCTTCAAACTGGTTTGGTAACTGTTGTTATAAGAAAACTCCGCATACGGCAAGTTATCGTCCCAACTAGATCCATAATCTAGTGCACAAGCTCTCAACATATCTTCCAAAATCTGATTGACTCTCTCGGTCTGTCCATCTGTCTGCGGATGAAAAGCTGTGCTGAACTCTAGTCTGGTTCCTAAAGTTTCATGCAACTGATTCCAAAACTTTGAGGTAAATTGGGTTCCTCTATCTGATACGATACTCGGAACTCCATGCAAACAAATAATCCTAGTCATGTATATCTTTGCCAACTTAGCACTGGTGTAAGTGGTCTTAACTGGGATAAAATGTGCTACCTTCATCAAACGATCAACTACTACCCATATCGAGTCATGGCCTGCCTTTCGTCCTGGGTAGTCCTGTGATAAAATCCATGCCTATCTTATCCCACTTCCATTCGGGTATCGGCAATGGTTGTAACAATCCTGCTGGCTTCTGATGCTCTGCCTTTACTCTCTGACATACGTCACAAACTGCTACATATGCTGCAATATCCTTCTTCATTCCGGTCCACCAGAATGTTTCCTTCAAATCCAAATACATCTTGGTATTCCCTGGGTGAATCAAATACGGTGAATCATGTGCCTCTTGCAAAATCAACTTCCTGATCTCCGGGTCATTGGGCACATAAACACGGTCCTCAAACCATAGGGTATCGTGCTCATCCTCACGAAATCCCTTTGCTTTTCCTTTGCTCATTTTCTCTTTTATAGCAGCAATCTCCTTGTCAGATTTCTGAGCTTCTCTGATCTTATCCATCAATGTTGACTGAATCTCCAATGCTGCTACATAGCCTCTCGGAACTATTTCCAAACATAGCTCACGAAGGTTTTCTGCTAACTCCTTGGGTATTTTCCCCGTCATTAGAGTATTGACATGGCTCTTACGGCTCAATGCGTCAGCTACTACATTAGCTTTTCCGGGATGGTAATGCAATCTCATGTCATAATCCTTGATGAGCTCCAACCATCTCCTTTGTCTGAGGTTCAACTCCTTCTGAGTGAAAATGTACTTCAAACTCTTGTGATCCGTGTACACCTCACAATGATTTCCAATGAGGAAATGTCTCCACGTCTTCAATGCATGCACTACGGCTGCTAACTCCAAATCATGCGTGGCATAATTCAACTCATGAGGCTTCAGTTGCTGTGAAGCATACGAAACAACTCTTCCTTCCTGCATAAGCACTGCTCCAAGTCCTCGACGTGAAGCGTCGCAATACACCTCATAATCCTTGGTCTGATCTGGCAAGATTAATACTGGTGAGGTGACCAAACGTTTCTTTAACTCCTGGAAACTAGCCTCACACTCCTCAGTCCATTTGAACTTAGTATCCTTCTTCAACAACCTCGTCATAGGCTTTGCAATCTTTGAGAAATTCTCAATAAATCTCCGGTAGTATCCTGCGAGTCCAAGAAAACTCCGGATCTCTCCAACTGTTGTTGGTGCTTCCCATTCTGTTACGGTCTCAACCTTAGTGGGGTCAACTGCTATACCTTCTCCGGATATAACGTGTCCGAGGAATCCAACTTCCTTCAACCAAAACTCACATTTGCTGAATTTGGCGTATAACTGATGTTCCCTTAGTTTCTCCAAAACCAAACGCAAATGTTCCTTATGCTCCTCTTCATTCTTTGAATAAACCAGGATGTCATCAATGAACACTACGACGAACTTATCCAAAAACTCCATAAACACTTTGTTCATCAGGTTCATAAAATAGGCAGGTGCGTTAGTCAATCCAAATGACATAACGGTATACTCATACAGTCCATATCTTGTGGTGAACACTGTCTTAGGTATGTCCTGCTCTCGAATCTTCAATTGATGGTACCCTGATCGCAAATCGATCTTGGAAAACACTTTAGCTCCTTGCAACCGATCAAACAGATCGTTGATCATTGGCAGTGGGTACTTGTTCTTGATGGTTACTTCATTCAATCCCCGATAATCTACAACCATCCTTAATGATCCATCCTTCTTTTCCACTAGAAGTACGGGTGATCCCCAAGGCGAAGAACTTGGGCGAATGTAACCTTTATCCAATAACTCCTTAATCTGATTCTTAATTTCCACCAAATCCTTTGCTGGCATCCTATAGGGTCGCTTCGATATTGGGCCTGTACCTGGCAATAACTCAATCAAAAACTCAATGTCTCTATCCGGTGGCATGCCTAGCAATTCCTCAGGAAATACGTCAGGAAAATCCTTTACCACTGGTACATCCTCTTGCACAACTCCTGTTAGGCAGTTTACTTGTGTCCTGTTTGTCATATGCCGGGATACATACTTGATCCTTCTTCCTTCTGGTGTGGTAAGCAAAATTGACTTACTAGCACATTCAATATTCCCTTTATACTTTGATAACCAATCCATGCCTAATATTACATCCAATCCTTGAGATTCCAATACTATTAGGTCTGAGGGAAACACATAGTTACCAATCCTTAATGGTAACCGATCACACCATCGTCTAGCCATGAACTCCGCTCCTGGTGAGCTTACTAACATTGGTGTCCTAAGAGCTTGGGTTGGAGGCATCTGAGGGTTTAGAAAAGACGAGAATTGAGAATAGTGTGAGGTCTAAAGGGAAAACACTACCCCAATGCACATGAGCAAATGCACACAAAAATCACTTCATTCAATCAAACAAGGGCTTACAACGGTCTAACTATCACAAAAGTGCTTGAACTATTGTGTTTACAGGGGGAATACTATTACTATCTGGTGGTATTCTAGAAATTTGAACCGATGGAAGACTCCATGATATCCGCTCCAGCTTCGTCTTCAAAGTCGGGTTCACTTGGATCCGAATCGGTGTCATCGATGATGATGTAGTTCGTCCGGACATGCGACGTACTCGTCTTCCTCCTTGGATCCTAACTTCCTCTTGAGTTCTTCAATCTCCTGCTTAAGATCGCCATTGTGTCTTGCTAGAGCTACGATCTCGTCCATGTAGTCCTTGCGTGTAGACTTCAGTTCTCCTTCTAGCTCGATGATCCTTGCCTTTGCATTCTTCAACTCTATCATATCATTGCACATCTGGTTCTCGTGGCGTCGAATGTGCTGGTTTAACTCCTGGATGAAAGATGCAATGGATCTATCCTTCTTGGTGCTGACTAACTCCCATTGTTCATCTCGGCGTCCGCAAATCTGGTAGATAGTGTCCTTGAGGTCTTCTTGGTAAACTTCTCCAATGCGTCCTATGGTGATATGAGCTGCCATGCTCCTTCCCAGACTCCAGGTTGGTGCATTGAAAACACTATCTATAGGCTTCGTGATTGGCGCGAATGTCCTTCCCGGAACGTGAGCTTGAATCTTCCAGCGCTCCTCTTCAGGCAGAGTGGCGTTGAAGGTTCCCGTGAAACTTGGTAATCCAATGTTCAGGTACTTGGTGACTTCCTTCAAGTGAAATCCAAAAGGTGTGCCTTCATCCGGTTGGGCGTACTTAATCTTCGCGTTCGTCATCCTAATAGAGTAGAAAAGATGAGGAGTTAGAAAATGAGAAGAGAGTGATGTTCTATGGCTTTAACTTAGTGGTCGTGTCCTACAGTCAGCGTGTGCTCTGATACCATCTCTGTAGCGACCAGACCTCAAACAGTCTGATCTCTGTGCTCAGGTGTCATCCCTGGATCAGTAATGCTGACACCACACAGTACATCGAAGGATTTATAGCAGAGTGGCAATCACACACTTATTACATCGTTGTCTCAAAGAGACTTATTACAATAAATATGGCTTAAGGCCATCTAGTGTCGAAAACAGCGGAAGACTTGGAAGGTAAATGGGTCCATCAACTCCAACGGCATCACTGAGTATAGGGCCACGACCTAAAAGCACCTTACTCGTCGTCTGAAAAGTCTGCAACATAAGAAGTTGCAGCCCGAAAACGGGTCAGCACATGGAATATGCTGGCAATGTAACACATAGAGAGTAATGGAATGAAACAGCTATACTATATGCATATATGGCTGGTGGAAAGCTCTATGGTTACAGTTTTGCGTAAAGCCAGTTTTTCCCTACTGCAAAGGAATAAATTTATTTAACTATCATGGTGGTTGTGAAACATTGAGAATGGTTGACAACATTCTCAATCCCAATTAAAAGTAATTAAAACCCAACAACATTAATTAGAAGTAACATGTTGAGATTCACAATGATATTCAAGTACTAGATACTCAAGTTGTCCATAACCGGGGACACGGCTAATCATGATTAGTTTGTACACTCTGCAGAGGTTTGCGCACTTTTCCCCACATGACTCGATCGCCTCCGTTTGTTTTCTCGCACTACATGGTGTTTGAGAAACGGATGACCGAGACATAGTCTTTCAGAAGCGCTAGCACCTTACATGTGGGGTAGACCGTACCACCTACAACCCCTACATCTGCTAGTCCACCCCGTAAGAGTTCGCACAACTTAGTCAACTATGCCAGAGCCCATAGTAGCATGTGGCTGCACACGGAAGTTTCTAGCATGAATGATCTTATGATCCCTTTGAGCCTGGGTGGCGGTCCAAAAAAAACAGGCAAGTCCTGATAGACATCAGGTGCCTCAATCCACCCAGATGTGTGTTTAAGTTGCCACCTTAGATAAACCATTAAAATTATCAACTCACATCTGTCATGGATATCATTCACCCAATCCACGTCTACTACCATAGCATGGCATAATAAGCAAACGTAGAAGTAACTCCCAAAGGTTTCATAATAATACAGGTGATAGGTACTACCTCATCTACTTCCCATCCCACAATTTAATTAGATCCTAATCATGCAATGTGTGAGGATTGATCTAATGCAATAAAACATGGGTTGTAGAAAAGGGTATGATCAAAGTGTGAACTTGCCTGCAATGTTGGTGAAGATGATTCGCACTCAAAACTCGTGATAGATCTACTCGTCACACTCCGGTCAATCTATCGTAACCAAATAATAGTAACCACACAATAAGTACTCATCTAATGCACAAGTAAAACTCGAACGAGAGAACGAACCAAAAAGTTCAATTTAAGAACTCCGGTTGCAAAGAAAGAACGAACCGAACAAACGACGGAAAACAAACGGCGGAAGAAAACAACTCGGTTCTAGCAAGTTGAAACTAGGTCAAATTTTACCGGGGCAAAAACTTGTTCAAGTTGATTAGACGGAACCGCAGTTTCGAAACGAAACTCCAGGCGCTTGAATCACCTGATTCCGATAAACGAGCGAGAAGATAAACTAGAAGGAAGATCGGATCTGAGATCGCGATCGCGGAAAGAACGCGGAATAAATCCGACGAAAAGAAAAAGAAGAACGGTTAAACGAACGGACGTTCGTTAACCTAGAAGAATTCCGGTGATCGCGTTCGTTAGGACGAACGGTCCGGCGAACGGTCCAAAGGCAACTAAATCGGAAAAGAAAACGAATCCGATCTAGGGTTTTCGGAGAAAAAGACCGAAATGAAAAATTGATCTAGAAACCGGAACGGTTTAGAAAAGAACCGGAAAGAAAACGAATCGGAAGAGAAGAAAAGAATCGAAACGGTTTATAAGAAAAACCGAACCGAGGAAGAAAAAGAGACGCGGCGCGGGGCAACCTTGGCGAGGGGCTCCGGCGAACGGCGGCGTAGGGCGGCGGCGGCGTGGGCAAGGTGCGGCGGTGGCGGTGGTGAGGGGCGGCGCGGCTAAGGCGGCGGCGGCATGGGCAAGGTGCGGCGGCGGCGGTGGTGCGGGGCTGGGGAGGCGCGGGGTGGTGTGGGGCTTGGGGAGGAGAGGGCTTTTGATTTGATGTGTTTAGAGGGGGGGTGTGGGGGAATTTATATAGGTGAGGGGAGAGGAGACTTGGGGTAGGGGACAAGAAATAGACTAGGAATAGGAAAACAAAACAAAGGAAAGGGGAGGGGCTAACCGACCTAAGTCCCGCTGGGACTCGGCCAGGGAGCGGCGGCGGCTGCCTGGGCGCCTGGCGCCTGGCGCCTGCGCTGCGCGCGAGGGAAGGGGCCGGCTGGCTGGGCCTTTGGCCCAGCTGGCCTGGCGGGGGCTCTCTTTTTTTTAGAAAAATCGGTTCCGCGCAGAAAAACAAAAAGAAAATCTAAACGAACTCCAAAAAACCTAAAGTAAATTTTCCCCGACTCCTAAAAATGAGCCGAACAAAATGAACTTTTCTCCGGGCCTAAAATGCAATTTTGAAAATGCGTATTTTTCCCTATCCAAATAAAACGTAAATAAAACTCTGGCAAAAACCAAAATTGATCTATTTATTAAATCTTCATTTTTCCTAAATTTGGGAAAGTCATATTATTCCCTCTCTCATATATTTTGACACCGGAAGATAATTGAAGATAAAATAAATAAATCAAATGATCCTCTTTTCAAAATTTGAGAGAACTCAAATATGAAAATAATGAAATCTCCAACTCTCTCCGAGGGTCCTTGAGTTGCGTGAAATTTCTAGGATCGACCAAAATGCAAGAAAATATGGTATGCATGATGATCTATGTATAACATTCCAAATTGCAAATTTGGGATGTTACAGTTTTGCTTTATTATCCTTCTATGTAATCGATACCGTGAGCTATATAATAAAGATTACTGTTGAGTCAAGGGCTTGATTATTTTGCCATGATCCTAAGGGAATAAAAGAAAAAAGAAACAAATAAAAAGAAACAAAGAGATCATGTGAGTCTTATGGAGAGTAATGAGCTCACATAGAAAGAGTATGATGAATAAAAGTTGTTGAGGGTTGACTAACACAGTTTTGGTCATCGTTGCAATTAATAGGAAGTAATAAAGAAAGAGAGGTCTTCACATATAAATATACTATCGTGGACATCTTTTATGACTGTAACACCCTGAGACCGATGTGCCAGGTGTCTTCCAGTTATTCGCTGTTGTTGCCTTGTCTTTTGCTTGCGGGTCATGCATCTCCTATCATGTCATCATGTGCATCGCATTTGCATACATGTTCGTCTCATGCATCCGAGCATTTTCCCCGTTGTCCATTTTGCAATCCGGCGCTCCTATGTCACCTGGTGTCCCTTTCTACCTCTTTTCATGTGCGTGTGTAAATGTTTTCGGATTGGACCGAGACTTGTCATGCGGCCTTGGTTTACTACCGGTAAACCGCCTGTCAAGTTTTGTACCATTTGGACTTCGTTTGATACTCCAATGGTTAAATGAGGGACCGAAAAGGCCTCATGTGTGTTGCAGCCCAACACCCCTCCAAAGTGACCCAAAACCCACCTAAACCCCTTCCATCATCTAGATCGTTCGATCACGATCGCGTGGCCGAAAACCGCACCTCATTTGGACTCTCCTAGCTCCCTCTACCTATAAATATGTGTCCCTCCCGAAATTTTCGCGCAGATGAAACCCTAACCTCCTCCTCCGCTCGGCGCCGAACAATTCCTCCCGTGCAGGCCGGACATGTTCGTTGCGCCCTCCACCTCACTCCGGCCAATGAGGGCCTGCCATGTCACCCGCCACCACCTCCCGTGCCAATCGCGATGCGCCACCTCAGCTGCGCCTCCCTCCACCCGCCGAAGCCCGCCGGGGCCCGGGCGAGGCCCTCCCGGCCCATCTCGCTGCCGCGCTTTGCGGCCGCCCCGCCCGAACCCCGCTGAGCGCTGTCAGGACCCCGACTCAATGCCACATTGATCTAGCATGTAACACCTCATATCACTTTGCGGCCTCACGCACGGTATTCCCACGGGTGTCGCCTTACCTTTGCCCGGGACCGTTTGCGCCTTTTGGCACACGTATATGACAGTGTCGCTAGCATCCATATGATAAGGAGCCCGGGCTGACATGGCTAGTCGTAAACCCAAAGCGGCACAGACTTACAGGGACAGGCATCCATGACCCAGCATCGAACGTGTCGGTCATCAGCGAGTGAATCCAGGCTGTAGCACTGGGCTAGCAGGACTCCGGTGAACCAGGCTGTAGCGGGCTAACAGGACTCCGGTATTCACCGCGTGACATTTCCCCGAAGGGACAGACACAGGAACGAAGAAGGACACATGCCGGCCAGCCTAAGTGTTCCGGAGCAGTAGCAAGCTACCATGGCTCGGTGGAAACACTAGGAGACATTTCTCCGTAAGAGAGGCTACTAAAGATAAACAACTAGATGGTCAGATCCCACACATACCAAGCATTTCAATAACATACACACAATATGCTCGATATGTGCAAATACAACATGGCATCACAACATGACTCTATGACTCAAGTAATCTATTCAATAGGCTCCGAGGAGCGAGATATTACAAACATGGGTCTCATGACCCAACATTCAGAGCATACAAATCAAGCACAAGCGGAAGCTATCATGTCTGAGTACAGACATCTATAAATGAAAAAGGCTGAGAAGCCTGACTATCTACCAAATCCTGCCGAGGCACAAGATCGTAGCTGAGGTAACAAGCTAAACGTCGAAGACCACGCGGAAATACTAGTGAGACTGAAGTCTCTCTGCAAAAACATAAAATAGGAAAACGTGAGTACAAATGTACCCAGCAAGACTTACATCAGAACTATCTACATATGCATCATTATCAACAAAGGGGATGGTGGAGTTTGACTGCAGCAAGCCAGCTTTGACTCGGTGGCTATCCTGAACTACGACTGCGAGTAACTTTTTTGAGGTGGCGCACACGAGTCCACATATTCACCATATCAATACACGACTATGGATCCGCTCCCGTCTCCCTACGAGAACGCCATCCATAGCACTCACGCTTATCTTGCGTATTTTAGAGTATCCACTTTCACTTGTCTATGAACTGATATAAGCAACCCAGAAGTCCTTTTCCGTGGACACGGCTATTCGAATAGATTAGGTTAACCCTGCAGGGGTGTACTTCTTCACACACGCTCTCACCACTTACCGCCGTTTACACGACATGTACTCGGCAACCTTCAAGCGGAAGCCCAACGTGGGTGTCGGCCACGACCTACCTAATCACCTAAGTCTCTAGTCCAGGTTTATCGCCTATTCGGGTTCCATCCATGAGGAGATCCGGCCGGAGTTTCGCTCACAGCCCCAAACGATGTGAACAGGGTTCCCGAGACACCAAACGGGTGCCCGGTACACCGTGCCACGTGCCTACCGCATCACAGCCCACCCCTACGGTCAGCACTGCCCACGACCTCCAGCATACTACAAACACCAGAAACTACTTGCAACTCCTGGACAGAGGACAAGGGTGATCAAGAAGCCGAGAGGGTCCATTGGTTTCGGGCCCAATGCGTGGTAGTAGCTGAATCATGGATCACAAACACAGAACTCAGTTCCTGAGGACGGCTGCAATGAGACAACCCACCATGTACTCCTACATGGCCTCTCACCGCTACCTTTACCAAATCGTGTTCACACACTTAGCTCACACACAGTAGGACAGGTTCACACGCCTCTGATTCATCCCCGATGAATCAGACCTGACTCAACTCTAAGCAATAGCAGGCATGACAAACAAACATGAATGAGTAGGCACATCAGGGCTCAAACAACTCCTACTCATGCTAGTGGGTTTCATCTATTTACTGTGGCAATGACAGGTCATGCAAAGGACAAAGGGGTTCAGCTACCGCAGCAAGTAACAGATGAATCAGTGTTGTCCTAATGCAGTAAAAGAGAGCAGGAGCGAGAGAGTAGGATTGTATCGGAATGAACAAGGGGGTTTTGCTTGCCTGGCACTTTTGAAGATAACATTGAGTCTTCATCAGTGTCAACGATCACATCATCGGTATCACGTCTATCGAGAGGGGACAAATACCGGCAACACAGAAGGGAACACAATCAATGCAATGCACAATATGATGCATGATCATGACATGGCAAAATGAATGTGTTTTGAGCCAATGCAACTAGCAACAGATTAAATGAAGTTGGTTTGAATACAAGATTCAAATTCAAACTCCATATGTGATTATTTAAATGCCCTTTATTTGATTTGTGCTAAACAGCAGCTATAAGTTGTTCTAACATGCATGAAAATGGTACAGATGGATTCCTTGAATTTTTCTGATAATTTTTCATATATAAATTATTTAATTTGGAGTTACGGTTAATTTTCTATGAATTTTAGAAGTTTATATTCATTTTCTGGAATTTCAGAATTAAATTAAATCCAGAAAACATTACTGCGTCAGCATGACGTTGGCATGACGTCAGCAAGTCAACAGGGGCCGGCTCGGGTCAAACCTGACGTGTGGGGTCCACACGTCAGTGACACAGGGGCTAATCCCGCGTTGACTCGGGCTTTGACCCGCTACAGGGCCCGCTGTCAGTGTCACAGGGTTAGTTAGCAGGGTCATTAGCCCCTAACGACGACGCCACGTCAGCACGCCGGAGACCAGCCGACGGCGACCACAGAACACGGCGGGGCACGCCGGACTTGCGCTAGAGGCGTCAGTTTGGCGCGCTGAGGGCACCAGGGGATGGCCCTTGCTCCCGCGCATCCAGAGGACCGAGTGGGAGGTCGTGGGGTCGCCGGAACTCATGCCGGCGACGAGCTTTGGCGGCGATGGTGTTCGGTGGTGCTCGGGCGCGTCGCTACGGTGCATCAGTGAGCAAATGGAGAGGCTGGGCAGCACCTGCTAGACATGGGGAGCACTAAGAGCAGCTCAGTGAGGCCAGGGGAGCACGGAGGCTATGCGTGCAGCAGCAATGGCGGAGGTGGCTTCGGTGCTCGTGGGGAACGGCGCTACGGCACGGAGGGGAGCATGCTGAGTTAGGGGAGAGGGTCAGTGACTCACGGCGATGACGAGGGGACGCTCGGCGAGGTCGGGGACGGTCCGGAGCCGGCGAATTTGACGAAGATGGCCGGCGGTCCCGAGGTTGAAGAAGGCATCGAGGGCGGTGTTGTGGCACGTCCGGGGCCTCGTGGCTCGTTGAGGAGGTAGAGGGAGGACCGGCGGAGCTTCCTGGGGCGTCGGTGAGCCGTGGGGTGGCCGGTAGCCACGGTGGCTCTCGTCGGTGGCGGCGGCTCCGTTCGGTCGCGGGAGGGGAAACAGAGGAGCGAGGGGAGGGAGGTCCAGAGAGCGAGGGAGAAGTGAGAGGGGGTCGGGGCTGCGTGGCGTCGCGGGAGGGACCAGGGAAGGAGGAGGCAGCCAGGCAGGGAGGAGGTGGCCTCCTCGGCCGCGCGCGTGCGAGCACGCAGCTGCTCCCACTGGCAAGAGGAAGACGACAGGGGGGGGGGAGTAGCGGTGGCGGGCTGGGCCGGCTGGGCCGGTTCTGGTGGGCTGCACGGGTGAGGCCAGGTAAGTCCTTCTCTCTCTCTCTTTTATTTTTTTCTTCTGTTTTGTTTTATTTAATTTTGTTTTGCCACTGTTTTGAATTTTAAACAAATTCAAACAATGCCAAAAACTCCTCTGAATAATTTTATTTGGCTAGATGGACTTTTCCAAAAGCTCATAAAATATTTCAGGGGTATTTGAAATTATATTCTAATTATATGAATATAATTCAAATTCAAATAGCTAATGATTTAAATTCAAAGTCCCAAAAATAAATCCTTAAAAATGTTCAATATTTTGGTTGGGACCAGAACCCTTACCAAAAATTATCAAACATTTAAGAAGAGCCTTTTGGAGCAATGAATGAGATTTCTAGGGTTTTTGCCCCTCTTTTATTTAGGGTTTTGAGGCTTCCAATATTCCTCAATTCAAGTTTCAAAAATATAGACATGATGCACACATGAAGCTAGGCTAAAGCAATGCCAGAAGCTAGGGATGTGACAACCGCCTTCGCCCGTGGTCGCCGGACCTGCTCGCCGCGCCGCCGCGCCATTCCACCGGCGACCTCGCCCCGCCACCACCTACCCTCGTCGCCGGCCTCCTCCTGCCGCCCCGCGCCGCCACGGCTCGTGAACGGCCTCCTCCTGCCGCCCCGCGCCACCATGGCTCGTCGCCGTCCCCGCGCCTCTTTTGAGCATGATCAGTAAGGATGTTTTGTAGATAATGTTGTGCTCTATCCATCCATGTCTTTGTTGCAATTATGGAGCACCCTAGCTTGAGTCAATCGAGCTCTACTTTTGCTATAAAATGTTCCTGGCAGATTGTTAACATGTTTAGCAATTTTGCCGAGCTTGTTGTTGTTGATCCATGCATGCTATGTTGTTGTTCTTGCCATGTCTAGCTTCTATGACATGTCTATTTGCTGGGGGTATGCTTAGTTTATCATGCAATGCGTCGTAGTGAGTGCATCAAGCTCGTAAACATGCCTACTTGTTATCTGTTTTGCCATGCTCCAGTTTTTCACTAAGTCTGAATCTGTTTAAGTCTTTGCTATGTTCACATGCTTGCAATTGTATTTTTCGATCCCTTTTGGCTTATGGTCATTAAGGGACTATTGTCGTATGCTTTGAGTAGCTTCATGCCATGCCTTGCTTTGCCATGATATGTTCCTTTAGCATGTAGTTATCGTGCTCTAAACAGTGCTTCCTGATGTTAAATTCCTCACATGTTGTTATTTTCACTAAGTCTGTAACCTGATATCATTTGCACTTTTGCCATGCTTGTTTGAACATGCTATTGAGTGAATTAGCCGTAGCTTAGTGTTCATCTTTTGTCAGGCATTATGAGTGGATCCCTGCCATGTATTTTGTTGCCATGTTTGAGTGCAGTAGCTTATTTATCTTGATGCATTTAGGAGGCTACTTGCTGTTTATCGCAGACCAGTGCCATATTTGTTTTGCTTGTCATTTCCAAACCGTGCATCCGATTCCGGTGATCTTTATTTCGATTTCGACCGAAATCAACTCCTCTTTCCAGTGGCACTCTTGGATTTCCATGTTGAGGCCAGGTTCTATTGTTCCTTTCCAAATCTTGCATATGCATCACATATCGCATCCCGCATATCATACCATGTTTTGCATCATGTTGCTTGAGCATTGCACGTGGTGGACTGTGTTCCTTTTGCTTGTTGTTCTTGCTTGGGTGGAGCCGGGAGACGAGTACGTGATCGAGGAGCCTGTTGAGTACGCTTACGAGGTTCAAGCCTTCGTCTTCTTGGAGAACTTTGCAGGCAAGACGACCATACCCTCGAAATCACTTCTATCTTTGCTTGCTAGATGCTCGCTCTTTTGCTATGCCTATGCTGCGATACCTACCACTTGCTTATCATGCCTCCCATATCGTTAAGCCAAGCCTCTAACCCACCTTGTCCTAGCAAACCGTTGTTTGGCTATGTTACCGCTTGCTCAGCCCCTATTATAGCGTTGTTAGTTGCGGGTGAAGATTGGAGTTTGTTCCATGTTGGAACATGGATATTTTGTTGGGATATCACAATATTATCTTGTTTTATCCTTATGCCTGGTGTTTTATTCCACTCTTGCCTCCCTAGTTTCCGTCATATCGGTGTTATGTTCCCGGATTTTTGCGTTCCTTACATGGTTGGGTTATAATGGGAACCCCTTGACAGTTCGCCTTGAATAAAACTCCTCCAGCAATGCCCAACATTGGTTTTACCATTCGCCTCCTAGCCTCTTTTTCCCTTGGGTTCCGCGGACTCAAGGGTCATCTTTATTTAAACCCCACGGGCCAGTGCTCCTCTGAGTGTTGGTCCAAACTAGAGCCCTGTGCAGCGCCCCCTCGGGGAAACTCGAGGTTTGGTTTTAGTTGTACGGAGCGCTCATCTGAGTGTGCCCTGAGAACGAGATATGTGCAACTCCTATCGGGATTTGTCGGCATAGTCGGGCGGTGTTGCTGGTCTTGTTTTACCATTGTCGAAATGTCTTGTAACCGGGATTCCGAGCCTGATCGGGTCTTCCTGGGAGAAGGAATATCCTTCGTTGACCGTGAGAGCTTGTGATGGGATAAGTTGGGACTCCCTGTAGGGATTTGATCTTTTGAAAGCCGTGCCCGCGGTTATGGGCAGATGGGAATTTGTTAATGTCCGGTTGTAGATAACCTGAAACTTACCTTAATTAAAACGCATCAACCGCGTGTGTAGCCGTGATGGTCTCTTCTCAGCGGAGTCCGGGAAGTGAACACGGTGTTGGAATAATGCTTGACGTAGGTTGTCCTAGGATCACTTCTTGATCATAGTTTGTCGCTCGTGCCTTTGCCTTCTCTTTTCGCTCTCATTTGCGTATGTTAGCCACCATACATGCCAGTCGCTTGCTGCAGCTCCACCTCATACTATTTTACCCTACCTATAAGCTTAAATAGTCTTGATCACGAGGGTGTGAGATTACTGAGTCCCCGTGACTCACAGATACTTCCAACGCCAGTTTGCAGGTGCTCGATGATACCGTGCAGGTGACGCAACCAAGCTCAAGGAGGAGTTCGATGAAGTCCGTGTTCGTTATGTTGTTGCGTTTCCAGTTGATCGGTAGTGGAGCCCAGTTGGGACGATCGGGGATCTGTGTAGTATTTGGGGTAGTCTTCTTTTATTTTGGTTCCGTAGTCGGACCCTGATTGTATCTGGATGATGTAATGCTTTATTCATGTTTTGTGTGAAGTGGCGATTGTAAGCCAACTATGTAACCCTCTTCCCTTATGTATTACATGGGTTGTGTGAAGATTACCTCACTTGCGACATTAATTTCAATGCGGTTATGCCTCTAAGTCGTGCTTCGACATGTGTGAGATATAGCCGCATCAAGGGTGTTACAAGTTGGTAATCAGAGCCTTCCCCGACTTAGGAGCCCCCTGCTTGATCGAATCATTGGTGTTGTTGAGTCTAGAAAAATGTTTTGAGTCATTTAGGATTATATATATCGGAGAGTAGGATTTTTTTTACTCCTCAGTCCCTTCGTTGCTCTGGTGAGGCATCCTGACGTAGAGTTTTGACTCTTCTCTTCTCAAATTTCACTAAACAAAATTTTAGGATCACGCGGGTATCTTGGAATCGTTCCGATGGTTTTGTGACGAGAACATTGTTCTTGGTGCCTCCTGACATTTAGGGGTTGTGGCAGTGTCCCGGGGAGTTGAGCTCCGAGGTGTTGTCGTCACAATTTTATCTTCGCAATTCTGGAATACCTGAGTTTCGCCGACATCGAAAATCTCTTTTATGCGGTTGTTGGTGAGATAACCTCGACGCTACCCAGTACTGGGGCGGGAGTTCGGGAGTATTGCCATAACTCGTATAACGGATGCTCTTCGAAGGTTGAGGTAAATGATTTCCGAAGGTTTCTTGGTTATGTGTTGAAGGATGGATACAGCTGGATGTAGGATTTGCTAGTTTTGGGTGAGATATTATGCTTCCCCTGTATCCCCAACACCTGATTGCATAACCAGAAAATTTTGGGAGTTTATAAGTGGGATTTCAAGTAGCTCGTAGGATATCTTTCCCACAGATGTATGATATGAAATTGGGGTTTGACGTCTAGTGCTCCGCCTATCCACGGTTGGTTTTACAGTGGTCTTGTTGTGTCTTAAAGAGTCCTTGGCTATGCTGACTCGGGACGCTTCGTATGTCATGTGCACTGCCTTGTACATGATGGTGTTGTACGATCGAGCCCATGTAGGCCCCACCAAGAAAACTTCGGACGAAATCTCTATCATATGTTTGTTCCGGCTTATTCTGCAAGCCAATCCTTTGTTTTGTTTTGAGTTGTGGTATTCGAGTTGCTTCGAAGTCAAATGTTGATTCCATACCTTCCCTAAGCGGTGTTCTCATGTTCTTATGTGATACTAATCCTTCTCGATCATCGAGTTTGTTATGCCAATTCCATTCAACCGGTGTGATTCTCTTCAAGATGATCCTATCATTTCAACATCCGCAAGATCAACTCAAGTATTCTCAATGTTGTTTGTTTCATCCGTCTCCAAGTTGCCTTTGTTTTTTCCGCCCACCCACCCCTTTTTCTTCAAGGACTCATATATCTTAATAAAGTATCCATTTTATTCATGTGAAGACTCTTCATTCTTATCTTTGAATGTTCTTATCCGGTGATGCTCATGAAGATTCTAACGGAGCCTCAAGTTCATCATTCTTCATTCTTTTCATCTCCGGTGGATTCAAGTCAAGATTTGTCGATCATATCCTTTTATCATTTCAAATTCTTACTTATGCTGGTGCACCTCTTAATCGTCCCCGCTTGCTATTCAATTGTTCCGGAGTATTCAAGATATCTTGAAGATTCGTGTTTCCACTCTGCTTTCGTAATCCTTTCAAGCTCTTTTGAGATTGTTATCTCATTCTAGCCATTTAATTCAACTGGTGCTTTCTCTCTTTTAAATTGTTCTACGGTGTTTCTTTTGAGTGGGCCCTAACCCACAGGTCTTTTCCCAGGATCTTACCTGACTCTTCTAATTTTCCCGGAGCTGTCCTAAATTCTTTTCAAAGTTTGACGTAAGAATGATTTATCATCAATCAAATGCCTTTCTCCAAGATCTTTCAAATTCTTTTCACCGTTGGCTCAACCTTTCCATTCTTCATTCCGGAGTGTCTCAACAATTCATGGTGGTGTTTCTCATCGTCATTCTCACATTTGAAGACCGAAGAAGAGTTCCTCTAAATCTTTCTCTTTTCTTTTCAAGATTCATGGTTCTAGCGTATTGCCTCATCATTGTGTTCGATTGTGAGAATTCTTTTCACCCATCCAGAGCTATTCAAGATTCCTCCGAAGCCCATCATTTCAGAAGACTTGTTCATTCTCAGCTTTCAGCTATCATTCTCCAAATCTTACCGGTGCATCATTCAATATTCTCTAATCAGCTCGTGATCTCTTCGTTTCAGTTGTATCTAAATCCCCTCAAGTATCCTCATTCGTTCTCTAATTCTTACCGGTGATTCATCTCTTTTCTTCATTCATTTTCAATTCTTATGGTGTTTCTTCCAGGATTCTCTTCCGTTGTTATCATATCAATGTATTCGTTGTTTTCAATCCTACCGGTGGATCGTTGAAGACCGTCTTAAGTTTGCTCCATATCCCT
The DNA here is from genome assembly GCF_018294505.1 of Triticum aestivum. Taxonomy (NCBI): domain Eukaryota; kingdom Viridiplantae; phylum Streptophyta; class Magnoliopsida; order Poales; family Poaceae; genus Triticum; species Triticum aestivum. The sequence continues at coordinate 601,007,616 of NC_057800.1, forward strand.
CTTAATCCTTTCTACGAGAATAAGTAGTATGTCAAATCCATTGCTTGTCATCGATTTGAATTGGTGAAGGATAAGCATAACATAATTATTATTCTTGTTTCATCGAGTAAATTCAATTCCTTATTTTGGAGGTTCATCAAATTCTCAGTTTCACTTGATTCATCTTTCTTTTCCAGAGTTTAAAGCTCTCTCAATTATTTTATCATGGAGATCCATCTAAATCATTACGAGATTTCACCTTGTGTTTTCAACTTCTCTATCTTTTCATTATCCTTTTGTTTACCGGAGTTATTCATGGAGGCTCTACATGTTGGTTCATCAAGGACGTAATTCCTTCTCGAAGTGTTCATCGAGATTCTTTTCAGAGGAGCTCAAGTATTCTTCATCTTGCAATCCGGAGTGCAATCCTTTCACGCTTGTCTGTTGAGGTGGTATTATGTCATTCTTGATAATTTGAGTTTGTGTTTCATGATTCCCATGTTTGTCAAGATTGAGATATTTTAAATCCATCAACCTCTTCGTTGGAGTTATCTTGGGTTATTTTTCACCTAAAGCCTTCCCTAATGTTTGTTGCAATTATGGTTCTCATAAAGGACCCAAGTTCTTCTTTTATCCTCCCGGTGAAATAGTTTCTCGTCTCCTTGTTCTTATCAATCCAATCTTTTTTCCGTCAGTGGCAGGTTGTCACCTCATAATTTTGAGGTGTATTCCATAAGACCATATCAAGATTATTCTTTTCGTAGTTGGTTTTCCAACAACTCCGTTCTAGCATTTGTTGTAAGCGTGCTCTCTCAAGATCGTGCTTCCCTTCATTCATTCCATACCATTCTTACTTTTGTTCCGGAGGCATTGTGTTGCTGCTCTCTTCAAACCTTCTTCTTGTTCTTGTCAGGATTGTGTTATTTTCTTGCTTTATCCATTTAACCGGAGTGTTGTGTCCCTTTGCTCAAGCTCTTTCATTTTATCAAGTCTTGCATCTCTTTTCAACCAGAGTGTTATACGAATTTGTTCTTCCTTGTTCCTCTTCCCTACCGGAGTGTTTTCAGCTTTGTTCTTCTTTGTTGCATTCTTTCTTTCTATTTTTTCAAGCACTCAAGGTTCTTTGGTCTCACTCATTGGTCAAAGAAGCAACTTAGTTTTACCTCTTCTCTTTCTCTTCCGTTTTCCCTCCGGTGCCATTCTAGATCTCGGGACGAGATCCTCTCATAGTGGTGGAGTGTTGTAACGCCTCGAGACCGATGTGCCAGGTGTCTTCTAGTTATTCGCTGTTGTTGCCTTGTCTTTTGCCTGCGGGTCATGCATCTCCTATCATGTCATCATGTGCATCACATTTGCATACATGTTCGTCTCATGCATCCGAGCATTTTCCCCGTTGTCTATTTTGCAATCCAGCGCTCCTATGTCACCCGGTGTCCCTTTCTACCTCTTTTCATGTGCGGTTGTAAACGTTTTCGGATTCGACCGAGACTTGTCATGCGGCCTTGGTTTACTACCGGTAGACCGCCTGTCAAGTTTCGTACCATTTGGACTTCTTTTGATAGTCCAACGGTTAACCGAGGGACCGAAAAGGCCTCATGGTTGCAGCCCAACACCCCTCCAAAGTGGCCACAAACCCACCTAAACCCCTTCCATCATCTAGATCGTTCGATCACGATCGCGTGGCCAAAAACTGCACCTCATTTGGACTCTCCTAGCTCCTTCTACCTATAAATTGTTGGGGAACGTAGCATAAATTCAAAATTTTCCTACATGTCACCAAGATCTATCTATGGAGTCATCTAGCAACGAGGGAGGAGTGGATCTACATACCCTTGTAGATCGCGCGCGGAAGCGTTCAAGAGAACGGGGTTGATGGAGTCGTACTCGTCGTGATCCAAATCACCGATGATCCTAGCGCCGAACGGACGGCACCTCCGCGTTCAACACACGTACGGAGCAGCGACGTCTCCTCCTTCTTGATCCAGCAAGGGGGGAGGAGAGGTTGATGGAGATCCAGCAGCACGACGGCGTGGTGGTGGAAGTAGCGGGATTCCAACAGGGCTTCGCCAAGCGCTGCGGGAGGAGGGAGATGTGTCATGGGAGGGAGAGGGAGGCGCCAGGGCTTAGGTTGGGTTGCCCTCCCTTCCCCCCACTATATATAGGGCCAAGGGAGAGGGGGGAGGCGCAGCCTTGGCCCTTCCTCCAAGGAAGGGTGCGGCCAGGGAGGAGTCCCTCCTCCCCAAGGCACCTCGGAGGTGCCTTCCCCCTTTAGGACTCTTCCTTTCCTTATCTCTTGGCACATGGGCCTCTTGGGGCTGGTGCCCTTGGCCCATACAGGCCAAGGCGCACACCCCTACAGCCCATGTGGCCCCCCCGGGGCAGGTCGCCCCACCCGGTGGACCCCCGGGACCCTTCCGGTGGTCCCGGTACAATACCGGTGACCCCGAAACTTGTCCCGATGGCCGAAATAGCACTTCCTATATATAATTCTTTACCTCCGGACCATTCCGGAACTCCTCGTGACATCCGGGATCTCATCCGGGACTCCGAACAACTTTCGGGTTACCGCATACTAATATCTCTATAACCCTAGCGTCACCGAACCTTAAGTGTGTAGACCCTACGGGTTCGGGAGACATGCAGACATGACCGAGATGACTCTCCGGTCAATAACCAACAGCGGGATATGGATACCCATGTTGGCTCCCACATGTTCCACGATGATCTCATCGGATGAACCACGATGTCAAGGACTTAATCAATCCCGTATACAATTCCCTTTGTCTATCGGTACGATACTTGCCCGAGATTCGATCGTCGGTATCCCGATACCTTGTTCAATCTCGTTACCGGCAAGTCTCTTTACTCGTTTCGTAACACATCATCCCGTGATCAACTCCTTGATCACATTGTGCACATTATGATGATGTCCTACCGAGTGGGCCCAGAGATACCTCTCCGTTTACACGGAGTGACAAATCCCAGTCTCGATTCGTGCCAACCCAACAGACACTTTCGGAGATACCTGTAGTGTACCTTTATAGCCACCCAGTTACGTTGTGACGTTTGGCACACCCAAAGCACTCCTACGGTATCCGGGAGTTGCACAATCTCATGGTCTAAGGAAATGATACTTGACATTAGAAAAGCTTTAGCATACGAACTACATGATCTTGTGCTAGGCTTAGGATTGGGTCTTTGTCCATCACATCATTCTCCTAATGATGTGATCCCGTTATCAATGACATCCAATGTCCATGGTCAGGAAACCGTAACCATCTATTGATCAACGAGCTAGTCAACTAGAGGCATACTAGGGACATGGTGTTGTCTATGTATCCACACATGTATCTGAGTTTCCTATCAATACAATTCTAGCATGGATAATAAACGATTATCACGAACATGGAAATATAATAATAACTAATTTATTATTGCCTCTAGGGCATATTTCCAACAGTCTCCCACTTGCACTAGAGTCAATAATCCAGTTCACATCGATATGTGATTAACACTCAAGGTCACATCCGCATGTGACTAACACCCAAAGAGTTTACTAGAGTCAATAATCTAGTTCACATTATCATGTGATTAACACTCGATGAGTTCTGGGTTTGAACATGTTGTGCTTGTGAGAGATGTTATAGTCAATGGGTCTGAATCTTTCAGATCCGTATGTACTTCGCAAATTTCTATGTCATCTTGTAGATGCAACTACTACGCTACATTTGGAGCTATTCCAAATAACTGTTCTACTATACGAATCCAGTTTACTACTCAGAATAATCTGGATTAGTGTCAAAGTTTGCATCGGCGTAACCCTTTACGACGAACTCTTTTACCACCTCCATAATCGAGAAAATTCCTTAGTCCACTAGTTACTAAGGATAACTTTGACCATTGTCTTGTGATCTACTCCTAGATTACCTTTGTACCCTCTTGCCAGATATGTGGCAAGGCACACTTTAGGTGCGGTACACAGCATAGCATACTGTAGAGAGCCTATGATAAAAGCATAGGGGACGACCTTCATCCTTCCTCTTTCTTCTGCCATGGTCGAGCTTTAAGTCTTAACTTCATACCTTACAACTCAGGCAAGAACTCCTTCTTTGACTGATCCATCTTGAACACCTTCAAGATCATGTCAAGGTATGTGCTCATTTGAAAGTACCATTAAGCGTTTTGATCTATCCTTATAGATCTTGATGCTCAATGTTCAAGTAGCTTAATCCAGGCTTTCCATTGAAAAATACTTTCCAAATAACCCTATATGCTTTCCAGAAATTCTACGTCATTTCTGATCAACAATATGTCAACATATATTTATCAGAAATTCTATAGTGCTCCCACTCACTTCTTTGGAAATACAAGTTTCTCATAAACTTTGTATACACCCAAAACTTTGATCATCTTATCAAAGCATACATTCCAACTCCGAGATGCTTACTCCAGTCCTTAGAAGGATTGCTGGAGCTTTGCATACTTATTAGCATCTTTCAGGATTAACAAAACCTTCCGGTTGTATCACATACAACCTTTCCTCAAAAATCGTCGAGGAAACAATGGTTTTTGGCATCCTATCTGCAAGATTTCACAAATAATGCAGTAATTGCTAATATAATTCCAACAGACTCTTAGCATCGCTACGAGTGAGAAAGTCTCATCGTAGTCAACTCCTTGAACTTGTCGGAAAACATCTTAACGACAAGTCGAGCTTTCTTAATGGTGATACCTACCATCATTGTCCGTCTTCCTTTTAAAATCCATATGTACCTAACAGCCTTACGACCATCAAGTAGTTCTCCCAAAGTCTACACTTTGTTTTCATATATGGATCCTCTCTCGGATTATATGGCCTCGAGCCATTTTGGAATCCAGGCCCACCATCGCTTCTCCATAGCTCGTAGGTTCATTGTTGTCTAGCAACATGACTTCCAAGACAGGATTACGTACCACTCTGAAGTAGTACGCATCCTTGTCATCCCACGAGGTTTGGTAGTGACTTGATCTGAAGTTTCATGATCACTATCATAAGCTTCCACTTCAATTGGTGTAGGTGCCACAGGAACAACTCCTGTGCCCTGCCACACACTAGTTGAAGAGACGGTTCAATAACCTCATCAAGTCTCCACCATCCTCCCACTCAATTCTTTCGAGAGAAACTTTTCCTCGAGAAAGGACCCGATTCTAGAAACAATCCCTTATTGCTTTCGGATCTGAGACAGGAGGTATACCCAACTGTTTTGGGTGTCCTATGAAGATGCATTTATCCGCTTTGGGTTCGAGCTTATCAGCCTGAAACTTTTTCACATAAGCGTCGCAGCCCCAAACTTCTAAGAAATGACAGCTTAGGTTTCTCTAAACCATAGTTCATATGGTGTCATCTCATCGGAATTACGTGGTGCCCTATTTAAAGTGAATGTGGTTGTCTTTAATGCCTAACCCATAAACTATCGTGGTAATTCGATAAGAGACATCATGGTATGCATCATATCCAATAGGGTGCAGTTATGATGTTCGGACACACCATCACACTATGGTGTTCCAGGCTGTATTAGTTGTGAAACAATTTCCACAATGTCTTAATTCTGTGCCAAACTCGTAATTCAGATATTCATCTCTATGATCATATCATAGATATTTTATCCTCTTGTCACGACGATCTTTCAACTTCACCCTGAAATTACTTGAACCTTTCAATAATTCAGACTCGTGATTCATCAAGTAAATATACTCAACATCTACTCAAATCATCTGTGAAGTAAGAACATAACGATATCCACTACATGCCTCAGCACTCATTGGATTGCACACATCAAAATGTATTACTTCCAACAAGTTGCTTTCTAGTTCCATTTTACTGAAAACGAGGCTTTCAGTCATCTTGCCCATGTGGTATGATTTGCATGTCTCAAGTGATTCAAAATCAAGTGAGTCCAAACGGTCCATTTGCATGGAGTTTCTTCATGCATATACACCAATAGACATGGTTCGCATGTCTCAAACCTTTCAAAACAAGTGAGCCCAAAGATCCATCAACATGGAGCTTCTTCATGCGTTTTATACCGATATGACTTACGTGGCAGTGCCACAAGTAGGTGGTACTATCATTACTATCTTTTGGCATGAACATGTGTATCACTACGATCGAGATTCAATAAACCATTCATTTCAGGTGTAAGACCATTGAAGGTATTATTCAAATAAACAGAGTAACCATTATTCTCTTTAAATGAATAACCGTATTGCGATAGACATAATCCAATCATGTCTATGCTCAACGCAAACACCAATCTCGATGGTAGAGGGAGCGTACGATATTTGATCAACCTTGGAAATACTTCCAACACATATCGTCATCTCACCTTTAGCTAGTCTCCGTTTATTCCGTAGCTTTTATTTCGAGTTACTAACACTTAGCAACCGAACCGGTATCTAATACCCTGGTGCTACTAGGAGTACTAGTAAAGTACACATTAACATAGTACATCCAATATACTTCTATCGACCTTGCCAGCCTTCTTATCTACCAAGTATCTAGGGTAATTCTGCTCCAGTGGCTGTTCCCTTATTACAGAAGCACTTAGTCTCGGGTTTGGGTTCAACCTTGGGTTTCTTCACTAGAGCAGCAGCTGATTTGCCGTTTCATGAAGCATCCCTTTTTGCCCTTGCCCTTCTTGAAACTAGTGGTTTCACCAACCATCAACAATTGATGCTCCTTCTTGATCTCTACTTTTGTGGTGTCAAACATCGCGAATATCTCAAGGATCATCATATATGTCCCTGATATATTATAGTTCATCACGAAGCTCAAGAAGCTTGGTGCTAATGACTTTGGAGAAACATCACTATCTCATCTGGAAGATCAACTCCCACTCGATTCAAATGATTGTTGTACTCAGACAATCTGAGCACAAGCTCAACAATTGAGCTTTTCTCCCTTAGTTTGCAGGCTAAGAAAATCGTCGGAGGTCTTATACCTCTTGACGTGGGCACGAGCCTGAAATCCCAATTTCAGCCCTTGAAACATCTCATATGTTTCGCGACGTTTCAAAACGTCTTCGGTGCCTCAACTCTAAGCCGTTTAACTGAACTATCACGTAGTTATCAAAATGTGTATGTCAGATGTTCGCAACATCCATAGACAACGTTCGAGGTTCAGCACACTGAGCGGTGCATTAAGGACATAAGCCTTCTATGAAGCAATGAGGACAAACCTCAGTTTACGGACCTAGTCCGCATAATTACTACTATCAACTTTCAACTAAATTTTCTCTAGGAACATATCTAAACAGTAGAACTGAAGCGCGAGCTACGACATAATTTGCGAAGACCTTTTGACTATGTTCAGGATAATTAAGTTCATCTTGTGAACTCCCACTCAGATAGACATCCCTCTAGTCATCTAAGTGATTACATGATCCGAGTCAACTAGGCCGTGTCCGATCATCACGTGAGACGGACTAGTCATCATCGGTGAACATCTTCATGTTGATCGTATCTACCATACGACTCATGCTCGACCTTTCGGTCTCTTGTGTTCCGAGGCCATGTCTGTACATGCTAGGCTCGTCAAGTCAACCTAAGTGTTTCGCGTGTGTAAATCTGTCTTACACCCGTTGTATGTGAACGTTAGAATCTAACACCCGATCATCACGTGGTGCTTCGAAACAACGAACTGTCGCAACGGTGCACAGTTAGGGGGAACACTTTCTTGAAATTATTATGAGGGATCATCTTATTTACTACCGTCGTTCTAAGTAAACAAGATGCATAAACATGATAAACATCACATGCAATCAAATAGTGACATGATATGGCCATCATCACTTTGCTCCTCTTGATCTCCATCTTCGGGGCTCCATGATCATCATCGTCACCGGCATGACACCATGATCTCCATCATCATGATCTCTATCATCGTGTCTTCATGAAGTTGTCTCGTCAACTATTACTTCTACTACTACAGCTAACGGTTAGCAATAAAGTAAAGTAATTACATGACGTTTATGTTGACACGCAGGTCATAAATAAATTAAGACAACTCCTATGGCTCCTGCCGGTTGTCATACTCATCGACATGCAAGTCGTGATTCCTATTACAAGAACATGATCAATCTCATACATCACATATATCATTCATCACATCCTTTTGGCCATATCACATCACATAGCATACCCTGCAAAAACAAGTTAGACGTCCTCTAATTGTTGTTTGCATGTTTTACGTGGCTGCTATGGGTTTCTAGCAAGAACGTTTCTTACCTACGCAAAAACCACAACGTGATATGCCAATTGCTATTTACCCTTCATAAGGACCCTTTTCATCGAATCCGATCCGACTAAAGTGGGAGAGACAGACACCCGCTAGCCACCTTATGCAACTAGTGCATGTCAGTCGGTGGAACCAGTCTCACGTAAGAGTACGTGTAAGGTCGGTCCGGGCCGCTTCATCCCACAATGCCACCGAATCAAGATTGGACTAGTAACGGTAAGCATATTGAACAAAATCAACGCCCACAACTACTTTGTGTTCTACTCGTGCATAGAAACTACGCATAGACCTAGCTCATGATGCCACTGTTGGGGAACGTAGCATAAATTCAAAATTTTCCTACGTGTCACCAAGATCTATCTATGGAGTCATCTAGCAACGAGGGAGGAGTGGATCTACATACCCTTGTAGATCGCGCGCGGAAGCGTTCAAGAGAACGGGGTTGATGGAGTCGTACTCGTCGTGATCCAAATCACCGATGATCCTAGCGCCGAACGGACGGCACCTCCGCGTTCAACACACGTACGGAGCAGCGACGTCTCCTCCTTCTTGATCCAGCAAGGGGGAGGAGAGGTTGATGGAGATCCAGCAGCACGACGGCGTGGTGGTGGAAGTAGCGGGATTCCAACAGGGCTTCGCCAAGCGCTGCGGGAGGAGGGAGATGTGTCATGGGAGGGAGAGGGAGGCGCCAGGGCTTAGGTTGGCTGCCCTCCCTTCCCCCCACTATATATAGGGCCAAGGGAGAGGGGGGGGCGCAGCCTTGGCCCTTCCTCCAAGGAAGGGTGCGGCCAGGGAGGAGTCCCTCCTCCCCAAGGCACCTCGGAGGTGCCTTCCCCCTTTAGGACTCTTCCTTTCCTTATCTCTTGGCGCATGGGCCTCTTGGGGCTGGTGCCCTTGGCCCATACAGGCCAAGGCGCACACCCCTACAGCCCATGTGGCCCCCCGGGGCAGGTGGCCCCACCCGGTGGACCCCCGGGACCCTTCCGGTGGTCCCGGTACAATACCGGTGACCCCGAAACTTGTCCCGATGGCCGAAATAGCACTTCCTATATATAATTCTTTACCTCCGGACCATTCCGGAACTCCTCGTGACGTCCGGGATCTCATCCGGGACTCCGAACAACTTTCGGGTTACCGCATACTAATATCTCTATAACCCTAGCGTCACCGAACCTTAAGTGTGTAGACCCTACGGGTTCGGGAGACATGCAGACATGACCGAGATGACTCTCCGGTCAATAACCAACAGCGGGATCTGGATACCCATGTTGGCTCCCACATGTTCCACGATGATCTCATCGGATGAACCACGATGTCAAGGACTTAATCAATCCCGTATACAATTCCCTTTGTCTATCGGTACGATACTTGCCCGAGATTCGATCGTCGGTATCCCGATACCTTGTTCAATCTCGTTACCGGCAAGTCTCTTTACTCGTTTCGTAACACATCATCCCGTGATCAACTCCTTGATCACATTGTGCACATTATGATGATGTCCTACCGAGTGGGCCCAGAGATACCTCTCCGTTTACACGGAGTGACAAATCCCAGTCTCGATTCGTGCCAACCCAACAGACACTTTCGGAGATACCTGTAGTGTACCTTTATAGCCACCCAGTTACGTTGTGACGTTTGGCACACCCAAAGCACTCCTACGGTATCCGGGAGTTGCACAATCTCATGGTCTAAGGAAATGATACTTGACATTAGAAAAGCTTTAGCATACGAACTACATGATCTTGTGCTAGGCTTAGGATTGGGTCTTTGTCCATCACATCATTCTCCTAATGATGTGATCCTGTTATCAATGACATCCAATGTCCATGGTCAGGAAACCGTAACCATCTATTGATCAATGAGCTAGTCAACTAGAGGCTTACTAGGGACATGGTGTTGTCTATGTATCCACACATGTATCTGAGTTTCCTATCAATACAATTCTAGCATGGATAATAAACGATTATCACGAACAAGGAAATATAATAATAACTAATTTATTATTGCCTCTAGGGCATATTTCCAACATAAATATGTGTCCCTCCCAGAATTTTCACGCAGATGAAACCCTAACCTCCTCCTCCGCGCGCCGCCAGACAATTCCTCCCGCGCCGGCCGGACATGTCCGCTGCACCCTCCACCTCACTCCGGCCAATGAGGGCCTGCCACGCCACCCGCCGCCACCTCCCGCGCCAATCATGACGCGCCACCTTAGCCGCGCCTCCCTCCACCCGCCGAAGCCCGCCGGGGCCCGGGCGAGGCCCTCCCGGCCCATCTCGCCGCCGCGCTTCGCGGGCGCCCTGCCCGAACCCCGCCGGCCACCTTCGCCCGCGGTCACCAGACCTGCTCGCCGCGCCATTCCACCCGCTACCTCGCCCCGCCGCCACCTACCCTTGTCACCGGCCTCCTCCGCCGCCCCGCGCCGCCATGGCTCGTCGCCGGCCTCCTCCTGCCGCCCTGCGCCGCCACGGCTCGTCGCCGGCCCCGTGCACCGCTCCGCGCTCTTCTCCGGCCGCCGCCATTGCAGGAGTCGCCGCTCTCCTCGCCGGAGCCCCGCACCGGCCGGATCCACCGCGGGTGCATGAGATCCACCCGCTCATCCATCCAAACGGCGACATGTCCGCGCCTGGACCGCTCCGTCCCGTTCGCCTCCGTCCCATTGACTTTCCCTGAGAGGTCGAAATTCTTCCAAGTCCCCAGATCCCAGTAATTTTATGCATATTTCATCGCATCATAACTTCATAACCGTTGCTCCGATTCGTCCGTGTAGCATATTAAAATGTTCGTCTCGACGAGTACATCATTTCATCTCATTGCATCATTTTCATTTGAGCTCATCTTGATGCCCGAAATGCTTTTGGAAGATGGATATGTGATGATAGTTTCAGATCTGTTTCAGAAAATGCACTTTTGTCATTTTTGCCATGATTAATGTGTGCATGCTATGATCCTGAGCTCTTCATGAGTTTTGAAGTATGCCATGCCATCTTTACAGGGGTGTATGCCATGTATTTTTGTGATCTCTTTGGTGACTAGCACAAGCATGCAAAGTAGCTTACTCAATGATGCTGATTTCAGGGACTTGGAATTTCACTAAATCCTCGCCCTGTCATTATTTTTATGCCATATGTTCATGTTGTTTCCTAGTGATCCGTGCCTCTTTTGAGCATGATCAGTAAGGATATTTTGTAGATAATGTTGTGCTCTGTCCATCCATGTCTTTGTTGCAATTATGGAGCACCCTAGCTTGAGTCAAGCGAGCTCTACTTTTTCTATAAAATGTTCCTGGCAGATTGTTAACATGTTTAGCAATTTTACCGAGCTTGTTGGTGTTGATCCATGCATGTTATGTTGTTGTTCTTGCCATGTCTATTTGCTGGGGGGTATGCTTAGTTTATCATGCAATGCCTCATAGTGAGTGCATCAAGCTCGTAAACATGCCTACTCGTTATCTGTTTTGCCATGCTCCAGTTTTTCACTAAGTCTGAATCTGTTTAAGTCTTTGCTATGTTCACATGCTTGCAATTGTATTTTCCGATCCCTTTTGCCTTATGGTCAGTAAGGGACTTTTCTTGTATGCTTTGAGTAGCTTCATGCCATGCCTTGCTTTGCCATGATATGTTTCATTAGCATGTAGTTATCGTGCTCTAAACATTGCTTCCTGATGTTAAATTCCTGACATGTTGTTATTTTCTCTAAGTTTGTAACCTGATATCATTTGCACTTTTGCCATGCTTGTTTGAACATGCTATTGAGTGAATTAGCCGTAGCTCGGTGTTCATCTTTTGTCAAGCATTATGAGTGGATCCCTGGCATGTATTTTGTTGCCCTGTTTGAGTGCAGTAGCTTATTTATCTTGATGCATTTAGGAGGCTACTTGCTGTTTATCGCAGACCGGTGCCATATTTGTTTTGCTTGTCATTTCCAAACCGTGCATCCGATTCCGATGATCTTTATTTCGATTTCGACCGAAATCAACTCCTCTTTCCAGTGACACTCTTGGATTTCCAAGTTGAGGCCATGTTCTATTGTTCCTTTCCAAATCTTGCATATGCATCACATATCACATCCCGCATATCATACCATGTTTTGCATCATGTTGCTTGAGCCTTGCACGTGGTTGATTGTGTTCCTTTTGCTTGTTGTTCTTGCTTGGGTGGAGCCGGGAGACGAGTACGTGATCGAGGAGCCCATTGAGTACGCTTACGGGGTTCAAGCCTTCGTCTTGGAGAACTTTGCAGGCAAGATGAGCATACCCTCGAAATCACTTCTATCTTTGCTTGCTAGATCCTCGCTCTTTTGCTATGCCTATGCTGCGATACCTACCACTTGCTTATCATGCCTCCCATATTGTTAATCCAAGCCTCTAGCCCACCTTGTCCTAGCAAACCGTTGTTTGGCTATGTTACCGCTTGCTCAGCCCCTCTTATAGCGTTGTTAGTTGCAGGTGAAGATTGGAGTTTGTTCCATGTTGGAACATGGATATTTTGTTGGGATATCACAATATTATCTTGTTTTATCTTAATGCATCTATATACTTGGTAAAGGGTGGAAGGATCGGCCTTATGCCTGGTGTTTTGTTCCACTCTTGCCGCCCTAGTTTCCGTCATGTCGGTGTTATGTTCCCGGATTTTTGCGTTCCTTGCACGGTTGGGTTATAATGGGAACCCCTTGACAGTTCGCCTTGAATAAAACTCCTCCAACAATGCCCAACATTGGTTTTACCATTCGCCTCCTAGCCTCTTTTTCCCTTGGGTTCCGCGGACTCAAGGATCATCTTTGTTTAAACCCCACCGGGCCAATGCTCCTCTGAATGTTGGTCCAAACTAGAGCCCTGTGCAGTGCCCCCTCGGGGAAACTCGAGGTTTGGTTTTAGTTGTATGGAGCACTCATCTGAGTGTGCCCTGAGAACGAGATATGTGTAGCTCCTATCGAGATTTTTCGGCACAGTCAGGCGGTGTTGCTGGTCTTGTTTTACCATTGTTGAAATGTCTTGTAACCGGGATTCTGAGCCTGATCGGGTCTTCCTGGGAGAAGGAATATCCTTCGTTAAGCGTGAGAGTTTGTGATGGGCTAAGTTGGGACTCCCCTGTAGGGATTTGATCTTTCTAAAGCCGTGCCCGCGGTTATGGGCAGATAGGAATTTGTTAATGTCCGATTGTAGATAACATGAAACTTATCTTAATTAAAACGCATCAACCGCGTGTGTAGCCGTGATGGTCTCTTCTCGGCGGATTCCGGGAAGTGAACACGGTGTTGGAATTATGCTTGACATAGGTTGTCCTAGTATCACTTCTTGATCATAGTTTGTCGCTCTTGCCTTTGCCTTCTCTTCTCGCTCTCATTTGCATATGTTAGCCACCATATATGCTAGTCGCTTGCTGCAGCTCCACCTCATACTCTTTTACCCTACCTATAAGCTTAAATAGTCTTGATCGCGAGGGTGTGAGATTGCTGAGTCCCCTTGACTCACAGATACTTCCAACACCAGTTTGCAGGTGCTCGATGATACCATGCAGGTGACGCAACCAAGCTCAAGGAGGAGCTCGATGAAGTCCGTGTTTGTTATGTTGTTGTGTTTCCAGTTGATCAGTAGTGGAGCCCAGTTGGGACGATCGGGGATCTGTGTAGCATTTGGGGTAGTCTTCTTTTATTTTGGTTCCGTAGTCGGACCCTGATTGTATCTGGATGATGTAATGCTTTATTCATGTTTTGTGTGAAGTGGCGATTGTAAGCCAACTATGTAACCCTTTTTCCTTATGTATTACATGGGTTGTGTGAAGATTACCTCACTTGCGACATTGCTTTCAATGCGGTTATGCCTCTAAGTCGTGCTTCGACACGTGGGAGATATAGCCGCATCGAGGGCGTTACAATGATTGCGAGCACTCATTAAAATATAACATGCTAAAGAGTTGACATTGGACAAGGAAGACAACATAATGGGTTATGTTTTCTCACATATGAGATAAATTATATTGTCTTGGATCTTCCAACATGATGAGCTTGCTTTTCCCCCTCATGCTAGCCAAATTCATTGCACCAAGTAGAGATACTACTTGTGCTTCTAAATACCCTTAAACCAGTTTTGCCATGAGAGTCCACTATACCTACCTATGGATTGAGTAAGATCATCTAAGTAAGTTGTCATCGGTGCAAGCAATAAAAATTGCTCTCTAAATATGTATGACTTATTAGTGTGGGAGAAAATAAGCTTTATACGATCGTGTGATATGGAAGAAATAAAATCGACAGACTGCATAATAAAGGTCCATATCACAAGTGGCAATATAAAGTGACGTTCTTTCGCATTAAGATTTTGTGCATCCAACCATAAAAGCGCATGACAACCTCTGCTTCCCTCTGCGAAGGGCCTATCTACTTTTATCTCCTACATTGCATAAGAGTCATGGTGATCTTCACCCTTCCTTTTTACATTTTATCCTTTGGCAAGCACAATATGTTGGAAAGATCCTGGTATATATGGCTAATTGGCTGTGAGTTTTCATCAACTATTACTGTTGACATACCCTTGAGGTAAAACGTTGGGAGGCAAAACTATAAGCCCCTATCTTTATCTATTTCCGATTGAAACTCCATACCCATAAGTATTGTGTGAGTGTCAGCAATTGTGAAAGATTATATGATAGTTGAGTATGTGGACTTGCTGAAAAGCTCTTATAAATTGACTCTTTCCTATGTTATGATAAATTGCAATTGCTTCAATGACTGAGATTGTAGTTTGTTAGTTTTCGATGAAGTTTACGATTCATACTTGATATTGTGATTGAATTATTACTATAGCATAAGAGATTATATGACAAGAATTATATAAGTTGTTGTTCTAAGAATGATCATGATGCCCTCATGTCCGTATTTTATTTTTATCGACACCTCTATCTCTAAACATGTGGACATACTTTTCGATTTTGGCTTTTCGCTTGAGGACAAGCGAGGTCTAAGCTTGGGGGAGTTGATATGTCCATTTTGCATCATGCTTTTATATTGATATTTATTGCATTATGGGCTGTTATTACACATTATGTCACAATACTTATGCCTATTCTCTCTTATTTTACAAGGTTTACATAAAGAGTGAGAATGCCGACAGCTGGGATTCTGGGATGGAAAAGTAGCAAATATTAGAGACCTATTATGCACAGCTCCAAAAGTCCTGAAACTTCACGGAAGCTGTTTTCCAAATATATAAAAAATATTCAGCGGAAGAAACTCACCAGGGGGGCCACACCCTGCCCACGAGGGTGGGGGCACGCCCTACCCCCCCAGGGCGCGCCCCCTACCTCGTGGGCCCCCTGGTGGCCCTCCGGTGACCATCTTCTGCTATATGGAGTATTTCGATGGGAAAAATCATAGGCCATCTTCTCAGACGAAACTCCGCCGCCACAAGGCGGAACCTTGGCGGAACCAATCTAGGGCTCTGGCGAAGCTATTCTGCCGGGGAAACTTCCCTCCCGGAGGGGGAAATCATCGCCATCGTCATCACCAGCGCTCCTCTCATCGGGAGAGGGCAATCTCCATCAACATCTTCATCAGCACCATCTCATCTCAAAACCCTAGTTCATCTCTTGTATCCAATTATTGTCTCCAAGTCCGGGATTGGTGCTAGTAGGTTTCTTGTAGTGTTAATTACTCCTTGTAGTTGATGCTAGTTGGTTTAATTGGTGGAAGATCATAGGTTCAGATCCTATATGCATATTAATACCCCTCTGATTATGAACATGTTTATGCTTTGTGAGTAGTTACTTTTGTTCCTGAGGACATGGGAGAAGTCTTGCTATTAGTAGTCATGTGAATTTGGTATTCGTTCGATATTTTGATGAGATGTATGTTGTCTCTCCTCTAGTGGTGTTATGTGAACGTTGACTACATGACACTTCACCATTGTTTGGGCCTAGAGGAAGGCATTGGGAAGTAATAAGTAGATGATTGGTTGCTAGAGTGACAGAAGCTTAAACCCTAGTTTATTCGTTGCTTCGTAAGGGGCTAATTTGGATCCATATGTTTCATGCTATGGTTAGGTTTACCTTAATACTTTTGTTGTAGTTGCGGATGATTGCAATAGAGGTTAATCATAAGTGGGATGCTTGTCCAAGTAAGGGAAGCACCCAAGCACCAGCCCACCCACATACCAAATTATCAAAGTACCGAACGCGAATCATATGAATGTGATGAAAACTAGCTTGACGATATTCCCATGTGTCCTCGGGAGCGCTCTACATCATATAAGAGTTTGTCCAAGCTTGTCCTTTGCTACAAAAGGATTGGGACACCTTGCTGCACTTTATTTACTTTTGTTACTTGTTGCTCGTTACAAATTATCCTATCACAAAACTATCTGTTACCTCTTATTTCAGTACTTGCAGAGAATACCTTGCTGGAAACCGCTTATCATTTCCTTCTGCTCCTCATTGGGTTCGACACTCTTACTTATCGAAAGGACTACGATAGATCCCCTATACTTGTGGGCCATCAGTTAGCTCGTATACAAAATAAGTATCTCACACGTGAATTTTTTTGTTGAAGGAGCATATCATTGCACTCAAAGGCATTATTCGCAAGTTAGAAGACCTCCTACGCTCGATATGTGACTATCCATCATCAACAACTCCACCTTATTCACCAACAAAGAAGGACTGAGCATCGGGTATGGGCACTCCCCTTGGCAACTGCCAAGCTTGGGTGAGTGCGCCGGTATTGTATCACCATCGCTTTTATCTTTACCATTTTTCTTAGTTCGATCCTTTTGGTAATAGCTTGATCTAGTAGAATAAAAGTTTTTAGTACGATCTAGTTGTGAGTTTTGCTTTATAATCCATCTATGTAATCGAGTTCGTGAGCTATATAATAAAGATTAGTGTTGAGTCAAGGGCTTGATTATTTTGCCATGATCCTAAGGGAATAAAATAATAGAGAAAGGAATAAAAAGAAACAAAGGGATCATGTGGATCTTATGGAGAGTAATGAGCTCACATAGAAAAAGTATGATGAATAAAAGTTGTTGAGAGTTGACAAACATAGTTTTGGTCATCATTGCAATTAATAGGCAGTAATAAAGAAACAGAGGTCTACACATATAGATATACTATCTTGGACATCTTTTATGATTGTGAGCACTCATTAAAATATGACATGCTAAAGAGTTGACATTGGACAAGGAAGACAACATAATGGGTTGTGTTTTCTTACATCTGAGATAAATTATATTGTCATGGATCATCTAACATGGTTGAGCTTGCCTTTGCACCTCATGCTAGCCAAAATTCATCGCACCAAGTAGAGATACTACTTGTGCTTCCAAATACCCTTAAACCAGTTTTGCCATGAGAGTCAACTATACCTACAAATGGATTGAGTAAGATCCTCCAAGTAAGTTGTCATCGGTGCAAGCAATAAAAATTGCTCTCGAAATATGTATGACTTATTAGTGTGGGAGAAATAAGCTTTATACGATCGTGTGATATGGAAGAAATAAAAGCAACAGACTGCATAATAAAGGTCCATATTACAAGTGGCAATATAAAGTGATGTTGTTTCGCATTAAGATTTTGTGCATCCAACTATAAAAGCACATGACAACCTCTGCTTCCCTCTGCGAAGGGCCTATCTACTTTTATCTCCTACATTGCATAAGAGTCATGGTGATCTTCACCCTTCCTTTTTACATTTTATCCTTTGGCAAGCACAATATGTTGGAAAGATCCTGGTATATATGGCTAATTGGCTGTGAGTTTTCATGAACTATTACTGTTGACATACCCTTGAGGTAAAACGTTGGGAGGCAAAACTATAAGCCCCTATCTTTCTCTGTTTCCGATTGAAACTCCATACCCATAAGTATTGTGTGAGTGTCAGCAATTGTGAAAGATTATATGATAGTTGAGTATGTGGACTTGCTGAAAAGCTCTTATAAATTGACTCTTTCCTATGTTATGATAAATTGCAATTGCTTCAATGACTGAGATTGTAGTTTGTTAGTTTTCAATGAAGTTTACGATTCATACTTGATATTGTGATTGAGTTATTACTCTAGCATAAGAGATTATATGACAAGAATTATATAAGTTGTTGTTCTAAGAATGATCATGATGCCCTCATGTCCGTATTTTATTTTTATCGACACCTCTATCTCTAAACATGTGGACATATTTTTCGATTTTGGCTTTTCGCTTGAGGACAAGCGAGGTCTAAGCTTGGGGGAGTTGATACGTCCATTTTGCATCATGCTTTTATATTGATATTTATTGCATTATGGGCTGTTATTACACATTATGTCACAATACTTATGCCTATTCTCTCTTATTTTACAAGGTTTACATAAAGAGTGAGAATGCCGACAGCTGGGATTCTGGGATGGAAAAGTAGCAAATATTAGAGACCTATTATGCACAGCTCCAAAAGTCCTGAAACTTCACGGAAGCTGTTTTCCAAATATATAAAAAATATTCAGCGGAAGAAACTCACCAGGGGGGCCACACCCTGCCCACGAGGGTGGGGGCACGCCCTAGCCCCCCAGGGCGCGCCCCCTACCTCGTGGGCCCCCTGGTGGCCCTTCGGTGACCGTCTTCTGCTATATGGAGTATTTCGATGGGAAAAAATCATAGGCCATCTTCTCAGACGAAACTCCGCCGCCACAAGGCGGAACCTTGGCGGAACCAATCTAGGGCTCTGGCGGAGCTATTCTGCCGGGGAAACTTCCCTCCCGGAGGGGGAAATCATCGCCATCGTCATCACCAGCGCTCCTCTCATCGGGAGAGGGCAATCTCCATCAACATCTTCATCAGCACCATCTCATCTCAAAACCCTAGTTCATCTCTTGTATCCAATTATTGTCTCCAAGTCCGGGATTGGTGCTAGTAGGTTTCTTATAGTGTTAATTACTCCTTGTAGTTGATGCTAGTTGGTTTAATTGGTGGAAGATCATAGGTTCAGATCCTATATGCATATTAATACCCCTCTGATTATGAACATGTTTATGCTTTGTGAGTAGTTACTTTTGTTCTTGAGGACATGGGAGAAGTCTTGCTATTAGTAGTCATGTGAATTTGGTATTCGTTCGATATTTTGATGAGATGTATGTTGTCTCTCCTCTAGTGGTGTTATGTGAACGTTGACTACATGACACTTCACCATTGTTTGGGCCTAGAGGAAGGCATTGGGAAGTAATAAGTAGATGATTGGTTGCTAGAGTGACAGAAGCTTAAACCCTAGTTTATGCGTTGCTTCGTAAGGGGCTGATTTGGATCCATATGTTTCATGCTATGGTTAGGTTTACCTTAATACTTTTCTTGTAGTTGCGGATGCTTGCAATAGAGGTTAATCATAAGTGGGATGCTTGTCCAAGTAAGGACAATACCCAAGCACCGGTCCACCCACATATCAGATTATCAAAGTACCGAACGTGAATCATATGAACATGATGAAAACTAGCTTGACGATATTCCCATGTGTCCTCGGGAGCGCTTTTCTCTATATAAGAGTTTGTCCAGGCTTGTCCTTTGCTACAAAAAGGATTGGGCCATCTTGCTGCACTTTATTTACTTTTGTTACTGGTTCCTCGTTATAAATTATGCTATCACAAAACTATCTGTTACCACTTATTTCAGTACTTGCAGAGAATACCTTGCTTTAAACCGCTTATGATTTCCTTCTGCTCCTCGTTGGGTTCGACACTCTTACTTATCGAAAGGACTACGATAGATCCCCTATACTTGTGGGTCATCAGTTTACCATACGTTCATGCTACGGGACTTGCAAACTTCAACACAAGGATTCCTTAAATTCACAACTACTCAACTAGCACAACTTTGATATCACTATCTCCATATCTCAAAATAATCATCAAGTATCAAACTTCTCTTAGTATTCAATGCACTTATATGAAAGTTTTTATTATGCCTAAAAGCAAATTGCCATGTTGTTCTAAAGGACTCTCAAAATAATATAAGTGAAGCATGAGAGATCAATTATTTCTATAAAATAAAACCACCACCGTGCTCTAAAAGATATAAGTGAAGTACTAGAGCAAAAACTATATAGCTCAAAAGATATAAGTGAGGCACATATAGTATTCTAATAAATTCCAATTTATGTTTGTCTCTCTCAAAAGGTGTGTACAGCAAGGATGATTGTGGTAAACTAAAAAACAAACACTCAAATCATACAAGACGCTCCAAACAAAACACATATCATGTGGCGAATAAAAATATAGCTACAAGTAAAGTTACTGATAGACGAAGACGAAAGAGGGGTTGCCTTCCGGGGCATCCCCAAGCTTAGGCTTTTTGGTGTCCTTGAATTGTACCTTGGGGTGCCTTGGGAATCCCCAAGATTAGGCTCTTGCCACTCCTTGGTCCATAATCCATCAAATCCATACCCAAAACTTAAAAAGTTCACAACACAAAACTTAAAAGAAAATCTTCGTGAGCTCCGTTAGTAAAAGAAAACAAACCACCACTTCAAGGTACTGTAATTAAATCATTATTTATTTATATTGGTTTTAAACCTACTGTATTCCAACTTCTCTATGGTTCATAAACTCTATTACTAGCCATAGATTCATCAAAATAAGCAAACAACACACGAAAAACAGAATCTGTCAAAAAACAGAACAGTCTGTAGTAATTTGTAGGTTTCGAATACTTCTGGAACCCCAAAAATTCTAAAATAAATTGATGGAAGTGAGTAATGTATCTATTAATCATCTGCAAAAATAATTAACTAAATATCACTTTCCAGTAAAAAATGGCAGCAATTCTCGCGAGCGCTAAAGTTTCTGTTTTTTTACAGCAAGATCAAAAAGACTTTCCCCAAGTCTTCCCAACGATTCTACTTGGCACAAACACTAATTAAACAAAAAAACACAACCAAAACAGAGGCTAGATAAATTATGTATTAATAAACAGGAGCAAAAAGCAAGGAACAAAAATAAAATTAGGTTTCCTCCCAACAAGCGCTACCGTTTAACGCCCCTAGCTAGGCATAAGATTTCAACGATGCTCACATAAAAGACAAGAATTGAAACACAAAGAGAGCATCATAAAACACGTGACAAACACATCTAAGTCTAACATACTTCATATGCATAGGCATCTTATAGTAAAACAAATTATCAAGGCAAGCAAAAACTAGCATATGCAAGGAAGCGGAAAGAAACAATAGCAATCTCAACATAATGAGAGGTAATTTAGTAACATGAAAATTTCTACAACCATATTTTCATATCTCATAATAATTATATGTAGGATCATAAGCAAATTCAACAATATAGCTATCACAAAACATATTCTTAACACGATCCACATGTATGCAAAGTTGACACTCTTCCAAAATAGTGGGATTAACATTAACTAAAGTCATGACCTCTCGAAACCCACTTTTATCAAAAACTTCATAAGATTGAACATTCTTCAAATATGTGGGATATAAAGTTGACACTCTTCCAAACCCACTTTCAATATTATTGCAAACATTATAATCAATCTCATATTCATCATGGGGCTTAAATAAATTTTCAAGATCATAAGAAGAATCACCCCAATCATTATCATTGCAACAAATAGTAGTCATAGCAAAACTAGCATCCCCAAGATTGAGGTTTTGCATATCATTAACACAATTGACATTAAGAGAATTTATAATAACATCATTGCAATCATGCTTTTCATCGAAGGAATTATCAAGTATGGGTGCAATAGCAACGATCTCATGTTTAACATAAGGAACTATAGCAAATTGATCTTCATAAATATTGGCATCATGGCCACAAGAATAGCAAGCATCATGTTCATCAAGGGATATTTCAATCAAATCATCGGAATCATAATTATCTATAGATTCATGCATATCATTATTTTCTTCCGAAGCAACGGTCATTCTTTCAATAAATTCTTTGACATAGACATTATGAGCATAGTTTTCATAGCAATATTTAATTATGTCAAAATTTTCAGATTCATAGAGAGTAATATCATACTTTTCAATCAAAGAAGCAACTTCATAAGCACCCTTAAAAGCAACAAATTCTTCAATTTGTTCGATATCGTAGTAACTATAAACACCCTTTGCATAAGAAGATAAGATTTCATTATCATTAAACTCACATAGGAAGGGGAGGTGTTTTTTAGGGTTCTTAGAGCAACAAGTAAGATCACAAATTTCACAAAGATTCCAAGCATAACATAGCAATCTGTTTATTTGATGCCATAAAAGTCTCCCTTTTTCAGACAAATGGTGATGCACAAAATGAGCATGCTCATCTAAAGATTTCACATCAACTAGGCTAGTTGGGGTTTCAGCATGAGCGCATAAGGATCGAAGATGATCCAAGTAGAACACTTTAAGTGGAACCATATCAATAGATTTTAGCAAGCAAAGATGCAAGCAAATGGAAGGCACATGGAAACACAAACAAAGATACATACGGGAAGAAGGCGAACGAAAAAGAGGGCAAATAAAATGGCAAGGGTGAAGTGGGGGAGAGGAAAACGAGAGGCAAATGGCAAATAATGCAATGCGAGGGATAAGACTTGTGATGGGTACTTGGTATGTCTTGACTTGGTGTAGATCTCCCGGGCAACGGCGCCAGAAATCCTTCTTGCTACCTCTTGAGCATTGCGTTGGTTTTCCCTTGAAGAGGACAGGGTGATGCAGCAAAGTAGCGTAAGTATTTCCCTTAGTTTTTGAGAACCAAGGTATCAATCCCGTAGGAGACCACGCGCGAGTCACCTCATACCTACACAAACAAATAAGAACCTCGCAACCAACGCGATAAAAGGGTTGTCAATCCCTTCACGACCACTTGCAAGAGTGAGATCTGATAGAGATAATAATAATAAGATAAATATTTTTGGTATTTTTATGATATAGATTGAAAGTAAAGATTGCAAAATAAAATAGATTGGAAACTTGTATGATGGAGAATAGACCCGGGGGCCATAGGTTTCACTAGTGGCTTCTCTCAAGATAGCATAAGTATTACAGTGGGTGAACAAATTACTATCGAGCAATTGATAGAAAAGCGAATAATTTTGAGAATATCTAGGTATGATCATGTATATAGGCATCACGTCCGTGACAAGTAGACCGACTCCTGCCTGCATCTACTATTATTACTCCACACATTGACCGCTATCCAGCATGCATCTAGAGTATTAAGTTCATAAGAACAGAGTAACGCCTTAAGCAAGATGACATGATGTAGAGGGATAAACTCATGCAATACGTGTCGTTTCCCTTTCTGTCACTGGGATCGAGCACCGCAAGATTGAACCCAAAGCTAAGCACTTCTCCCATTCCAAGAAAGATCAATCTAGTAGGCCAAACCAAACTGATAATTCGAAGAGACTTGCAAAGGTAAACCAATCATACATAAAAGAATTCAGAGAAGATTCAAATATTGTTCATAGATAAACTTGATCATAAACCCACAATTCATCGGATCTCGACAAACACACCGCAAAAGAAGATTACATCGAATAGATCTCCAAGAGAATCGAGGATAACTTTGTATTGATATCCAAAGAGAGAGAAGAGCCATCTAGCTACTAGCTATGGACCTGAAGGTCTGAGGTAAACTACTCACACATCATTGGAGGGGCCATGGAGTTGATGTAGAGGCCCTCTGTGATCGATGCCCCCTCCAGCGGAGCTCCGAAAAAGGCCCTAAGATGGGATCTCTTGGGTACAGAAGGTTGCGGCAGTGGAAATAGGGTTTCATGGTGCTCCTGGATGTTTGCGGGGTATATGAATATATATATATAGGAGGAAGAAGTAGGTCGGTGGAGCAACGAGGGGCCCACAAGGGTGGAGGGCACGCCCAGGGGGGTAGGCGCGCCCCCTGTCTCGTGGCCTCCTCGTTGATTGCTTAACGTCCACTCCAAGTCCTCTGGATCACGTTTGTTCCAAAAATCACGCTCCCGAAGGTTTCATTCTGTTTGGACTTCGTTTGATATTCCTTTTGTGCGAAACACGGAAATAGAAAAAAACCAGCAATTTGGACCGGGCCTCCGGTTAATAGGTTAGTCCCAAAAAATAATATAAAAGTGTAAAATAAAGCCCGTTATCATCCAAAACAGATAATATAATAGCATGGAACAATGAAAAATTATAGATACGTTGGAGACGTATCAGTTACTACCGAACCTCATAGGTCAACCAGAGCATGTTCCGCACCAGAGTGGTGCGGTAATCCTGTTCTGGAAGTCATGTTACTAGACCATGAAGAACCTACGGACAACGAGAAATCGATGATGATCCCAGATTCCGCAAAATGGCTTGAGGCTGTGAAATCTGAGATAGGATCCATGTATGAGAACAAAGTGTGAACTTTGGTGGCCTTGCCCGATGATAGGCAAGCCATTGAGAATAAATGGATCTTCAAGAGGAAGATGGACGCTGATGATAGTGTTACTATCTACAAAGCTCGACTTGTCGCAAAATGTTTTCAACAAGTTCAAGGTGTTGACTACGATGAGATTTTCTCACTCGTAGCGATGCTTATGTCTGTCCAAATCATGTTAGCAATTGCCGCATTTTATAAAATCTAGCAAATGGATGTCAAAACTACATTCCTTAATGGATATCTTAAAGAAGAGTTGTATATGATGCAACCAGAAGGTTTTGTCGATCCTAAAGGTGCTAACAAAGTGTGCAAACTCTAGCGATCTATTTATGGACTGGTGCAAGCATCTTGGATTTGGAATATACGCTTTGATGAGGTGATCAAAGCATATGGTTTTATACATACTTTCAGAGAAGCCTGTATTTACAAGAAAGTGAGTGGGAGAACTGCAGCCTTTCTGATAAATATATGTGAGGGAGTCCTTGATTAGGGGGTCTCCGGACAGCAGGACTATATCCTTTGGCCGGACTGTTGGACTATGAAGATACAAGATTGAAGACTTTGTCTCGTGTCTGGATGGGACTCTACTTGGCGTGGAAGGCAAGCTAGGCAATACGGATATGTATATCTCCTCCTTTGTAACCGACCTTGTGTAACCCTAGCCCCCTCCGGTGTCTATATAAACTAGAGGGTTTTAGTCCGTAGGACAACATACAATCATATCATAGGCTAGCTTCTATGGTTTAGCCTCTCTGATCTCGTGGGAGATCAACTCTTGTAATACTCATATCATCAAGAATAAATCAAGCAGGACGTAGGGTTTTACCTCCATTAAGAGGGCCCGAACCTGGGAAAAACATCGTGTCCCCTGCTTCCTGTTACCATCCGCCTTAGACGCACAGTTCAAGACCCCCTACCCGAGATCCACCGGTTTTGACACCGACATTGGTGCTTTCATTGAGAGTTCCTCTGTGTTGTTGCCGTTAGGCTTGATGGCTCCTACGATCATCGATAACGATGCAGTCCAGGGTGAGACTTTTCTCCCCAGACAGATCTTTGTGTTCGGCGGCTTCGCACTGCAGGCCAACTCGCTTGGCCATCTGGAGAAGATCGAAAGTTACGCCCCTGGCCACCAGGTCAGGTTTGGAAGCTTAAACTACACTGCCGATATCCGTGGAGACTTGATCTTCGACGGATTCGAGCCCCTGCCTTGTGCGCCACGCGGTCACGATGAGTACGATTTAGCTCTACCATCGGACCGTATTCAGGAGATCGCACCGGCAGCCGCTCTGACCCTCAATTCGGAGCCAGTTTCGCCATCTGTGGACGGGTGGATAGACCCCATCATGGAGGTCGTACCCTCTGTGGTGATCGAGCCGAATATCGACCTTACCCTTCACGAGAGTCGTGTTGCCAAACTACCGGATCCTTCTCCGGCCATGGACTCCGAACCGCCTGCGCCCGTTCCTATCGAATCCGATTGTGCGCCGATCATGGAGTTTACCTCCGCGGATATTTTTTAGCATTCGCCCTTCGGCGATATACTGAACTCATTAAGGTATCTTTCCTTGTCAGGAGGATCCTGGCCGAACTACGTCCGACAGGATTGGGATGCGGATGACGAAGAAATTCGCCGCCCACCCACCACCCATTTAGTAACCACTGTCGATGACTTAATCGACATGCTCGATTTCGACTCCAAAGACATCGACAGTATAGATGACGATGCGGGAGTCGAAGAGGAACCACTGCCCACAGGGCACTGGACAGCCACCTCATCATACGATATATACATGGTGGACACACCCAAAGAAGGCAATGGCGACGAGACAACGGAGGATGCCCCCTCCAAGAAGCAACCCAAGCGTCGGCGTCAGCGGCGCCGCTCTAAGTCCTGCCAAGGCAAAAGTGGTGATACCGGCACCGGAGATAATAGAACTCCGGACAGTGCCGAAGACAACAACAATCCCCTCCAGCAAGATTTAGAGCAGGAGGATGGAGGAGCCAGCCCTCCTAAGAGAGCGGCAGATGGAGAGGCGGAGGATGATAATTACATGCCCCCCTTCGAAGACGAGGCAAGCCTTGACGATGACGAATTCGCTGTGCCAGAGGATCCCGTCGAACAAGAGCACTTCAAGCGCAGGCTTATAGCCACGGCAAATAGCCTTAAGAAAAAGCAGCAGCAGCTTCAAGCTGATCAAGATCTGCTAGCTGACAGATGAACTGAAGTCCTAGCGGCCGAAGAGTATAAACTCGAACGCCCCTCCAAGAGCTACCCAAAAGGCAGGTTGCTACCCCGACTGGAGGAGGAAGCACCAAAACCTACATCCCCAGCGTATGACGCGGCTGATCGGCCACCTCGTGGCCGCGACAGAGAGACATTCCAGCCAAAAGCTCAGCCCGCACCCCGACGTCATTCAAATAAAAAGGCATGGGGAAATATGCCAGACCTGCGAGACGTATTGGAGGACAAAGCAAAACATGCAAGATCAATCTACGGATCACAAGGGCGTGCCACTATGCGAGACGATAATCGTCACGCCGGATATAGTAAAAGTAAGTCCGG
This sequence comes from Triticum aestivum, assembly GCF_018294505.1. Lineage (NCBI taxonomy): Eukaryota > Viridiplantae > Streptophyta > Magnoliopsida > Poales > Poaceae > Triticum > Triticum aestivum. Next base: position 601,034,796 of record NC_057800.1, read on the forward strand.
CCGGGCCGAACACAACGGACAAGACTCATTTGAGATGCGTCACGATATAGCTCAGTACAGAGGCGCCGCACACCCCTTATGCTTCACAGAGGAAGTAATGGATCATCAAATCCCAGAGAGTTTCAAACCCGTAAATATAGAATCATACGACGGCATAACAGATCCTGCGGTATGGATCGAGGATTTCCTCCTGCACATCCACATGGCCCGCGGTGATGACCTACACGCCATCAAATACCTCCCACTCAATCTCAAAGGACCAGCTCGGCATTGGCTCAACAGCTTGCCGGCAGAGTCCATTGGCTGTTGGGAAGATCTGGAAGCCGCATTCCTCGACAACTTTTAGGGCACCTACGTGTCACCACCAGATGTCGATGACTTGAGGCACATAATTAAGAAGCCAGAGGTAATTCTGGACACGGTTCCTGATAGGTCTCCTTCGTATCTACTTTTCCAAACACATTTGCCCTTGTTTTGGACTCTAACTTGTATCATTTGAATGGAACTAATCCGGACTGACGCTGTTTTCAGCAGAATTGCCATGGTGTTGTTTTATGTGCAGAAAACAAATATTCTCAGAATGACCTGAAACTCCACGGAACATCTTAGAAAAAACAATAAAAAATCCTCGCCAAAGATGAAGACCAGGGGGCCCACACCCTTCTCACGAGGGTGGGGGCGCGCACCTCTACCTCATGGGCCCCTTGGAAACCCTTCGACGCCAACTCCAACTCTATATATTTGCTTTCAAATAGAAAAAAATAGGAGAGAAGAAATCATCGCGTTTTACGATACGGAGCCACTGCCAAGCCCTAAAACCTCTCGGAAGCGCTGATCTGGAGTCCGTTCGGGGCTCCGGAGAGGGGGATTCATTGCCGTCGTCATCATCAAGCATCCTCCATCACCAATTTCATGATGCTCACCGCCGTGCGTGAGTAATTCCATCATAGGCTTGCTGGACGATGATGGGTTGGATTATATTTATCATGTAATCGAGTTAGTTTTGTTAGGGTTTGATCCCTAGTATCCACTATGTTCTGAGATTGATGTTGCTATGACTTTGCTATGCTTAATGCTTGTCACTAGGGCCCAAGTGCCATGATTTCAGATCTGAACCTATTATGTTTTCATGAATATATGTGAGTTCTTGATCCTATCTTGCAAGTCTATAGTCATCTACTATGTGTTATGATCCGGCAACCCCGAAGTGACAATAATCGGGACCACTCTCGGTGATGACCATAGTTTGAGGAGTTCATGTATTCACTATGTGCTAATGCTTTGTTCCGGTTCTCTATTAAAAGGAGGCCTTAATATCCCTTAGTTTCCAATAGGACCTCGCTGCCACGGGAGGGTAGGACAAAAGATGTCATGCAAGTTCTTCTCCATAAGCACGTATGACTATATACGGAATACATGCCTACATTACATTGATGAATTGGAGCTAGTTCTGTGTCACCCTATGTTATGACTGTTACATGATGAACCGCATCCGGCATAATTATCCATCACTGATCCGGTGCCTATGAGTTTTCCATATACTGGTTCTCGCTTATTTACTTTTCCGCAGCTACTGTTACAATCACTATAAAATACCAAAAACATTACTTTTGTTGTCTTTACTTTTGTTGCCGCTACCGCCACTATCATATTACTTTGCTACTAAACACTTTGTTGCAGATACTAAGTTTCCAGGTGCGGTTGAATTGACAACTCAGCTGCTAATACTTGAGAATATTCTTTGGCTCCCCTTGTGTCGAATCAATAAATTTGGGTTGAATACTCTACCCTCGAAAGCTATTGCGATGCCCTATACTTGTGGGTTATCAAGACTAATTTCTGACGCCGTTGCCGGGGAGCATAGCTCTATTCTTTGAGTCACTTGGGATTTATATCTGCTGGACACTATGAAGAACTTGAGAGATCCAAAAACCAAGATCTATCCCTCAACTACGAGGGGAGGTAAGGAACTGCCATCTAGCTCTGCACTTGATTCACCTTCTGTTATGAGTAAGTTTGTGACACCTACACCTGCTTCTGCTATTCGTTCTGATATGTCGCATGTTATTGATCATGCCACTTCTGCTATGCATGATACTTATGATGAAACTGCTTCTATGCCTGATACTACTGTGCCCCTTAGTGAATTTCTTGATGAACAAATTGCTAGGGCTAGAGAAAGAGAAATTATTGAATCTAAATACGATGATGATAGTGATGATGAAAATATGCCTATTATTCCTGAGGGCTATCTTTTTGATACGGAATCTTCTGCCACTATTTTAGCTTGCAGAGATAGATATGAGCTTAAGAGGTTATTAATTAAATGGAACAAAGAATCACTTAGAGATAAAATGAAACCCGACCCTACTTTTGCTACTTCACCTACTTGTGTTCCTGATAAGGATTATGAATTCTCTGTTGATCCTGATATAATTACTTTGGTTGAATCTGATCCGTTTTATGGCTATGAATCTAAAACTCTTGTGGCACATCTCACTAAGTTAAATGATATAGCTGCCCTGTTCACTAATGATGAGAGATCGTGTTACTTTTATATAGTCAAAATATTTCCGTTCTCATTAAAGGGTGATGCTAAGATATGGTTTAATTCTCTTGATACTGGTTGTGTGCGTAGTCCCTAGGATATGATTTATTACTTCTCTACTAAATATTTCCCTGCTCATAAGAAACAAGCTGCTTTGAGGGAAATATACAATTTCATGCAAATTAAAGAAGAGAGTCTCCCACAAGCTTGGGGGAGGCTTCTCAAGTTACTTAATGCTTTGCCTGATCATCCTCTTAAGAAACCTGAAATACTTGATATCTTTTATAATGGACTAACCGATGCTTCCAGAGATTACCTGGATAGTTGTGTTGGTTCTCTTTTCAGGGAAAGAACACCGGATGAAGCTGAAATTCTATTGAATAATATGTTGACAAATGAAAATAATTGGGCACCTCCTGAGCCAGCTCCTGAGCCATCTCCTGCTCCAATTACTGAGCCTATTCCTAAACCAACTCCGAAGAAGAGAGGTGTTCTATTTCTCAGTCCCGAAGATATGCAAGAGGCAAAGAAATCTATGAAAGAAAAAGGTATTAAAGCTGAAGACGTTAAGAATTTACCTCCTATTGAAGAAATACATGGTCTTAATTCACCACCTGTTGAAGAAACATATGATCTTAATTCTTTATTTACTAAAGAACCTCCTGATCCCGATATCCCGACACAGGTAGTAAAGGTAAATTCTCTCTATAGATATGATAAAGCTGAAGTCCCTCCTACTAAAATTGCTAGTGAGTGCTTGGATGAGTTTGATAACTTTATGTTTAAGCAAGACGACTTCAATGCTTATTTTGGTAGACAATTAAAAGAAAATGCTTATATGATTAGACGCTTGGGTGATTATATGGCTAATATTAAAGGTGAACTTAAACTTGTTAGCAAACATGCTTCCATGGTTACCACTCAAGTATAACAAGTACTTAAGGCTCAAAAAGAAGTGATTGATGAAATGAATAGTAAGAAAAATGATTATGTTGTTAGAGTGGCTACTAGAACTGGTAGAATGACTCAGGAACCTTTGTATCCTGAAGGCCACCCTAAGAGAATCGAGCAAGATTCTCAAAGAAATAATATTGATGTTCCTAGTTCTTCTAAAAAGAAGAAGAAGAAAAATGATAGAACTGTGCAAACTTCAAGTGAACCTATTGCTGAACCACCTGATAATCCAAATGATATATCTATGTCTGATGCTGAAACACAATCCGGTAATGAACATGAACCTCGTAAAAATATTAATGATGATGTTCATGATGATGCTCAACCTAGTAATTATAATGATGTAGAAGTTGAACCTGTTGTTAATCTTGATAACCCACAACCAAAGAATCAATGTTATGATAAAAGAGACTTTGTTGCTAGGAAACATGGTAAATAAAGGGAACCTTGGGTTCAGAAACCTATGCCTTTTCCTCTGAAACCATCCAAGAAAAAGGATGATGAGGATTTTGAGCGCTTTGCTGAAATGATTAGACCTGTCTTCTTGCGTATGCGATTAACTGATGTGCTCAAAACAAATCCTTATGCTAAATATATGAAGGATATCATTACTAATAAAAGAAAGATATGGAAGCTAAAATTTCCACCATGCTTGCTAATTATACTTTTAAGGGTGGAATACCAAAGAAACTTGGAGACCCCGGAGTACCTACTATACCTTGCTCCATTCAAAGAAATTATATTAAAACTGCTTTATGTGATCTTGGAGCCGGTGTTAGTGTTATGCCTCTCTCTCTTTATACCGTAGACTTGACTTGAATAAGTTGACACCTACTGAAATATCTTTGCAAATGGCTGATAAATCAACTGCTATACCTGTCGGTATTTGTGAGGATGTGCCTGTTGTGGTTGCAAACGTTACTATTTTAACGGACTTTGTTATTCTTGATATTCCCGAGGATGATAGTATGTCAATTATTATTGGAAGACCTTTTCTTAATACTGCAGGGCTGTTATTGATTGCAACAAAGGCAATGTCACTTTTCATGTTAATGGTAATGAGCATATGGTACACTTTCCGAGGAAGCAACCTCAAGTTCATAGTATCAACTCTATTGGAAAAATTCCATCGATTATAATTGGAGGTTTTGAATTTCCTCTTCCTGCTGTCAAAAAGAAATATGATATACTTATTATAGGGGTTGTGCATATCCCCGTTGAGGTAACTTAGTGTTATTCGAAATTTCTCCGGTTTCATGATTATCGGAATGAGTTTGTTAACAAGACTTGATCAACCTTGTTAGTGGATTCTTTTTTATGAGCATGAGATGGATGAAACTAGAAGCACAAACTTCTCTACCCCACTTTTACTTTCTGTTAATTAGTAGAAATAAAGTAAAAATAGTATTTTTAGTCTGTTTCCTGACTTATCCATGCAATATAAAAATATCCCAAAAATAAAATTCCTCAAAATGACATGCCAATTTAATATGATTTTTTCGGGAATATTTGAGGATTTACTGTGCAAAAATTACCGCGGGGGGAGCTGCCACCTGGCCATGAGGGTGGTGGGCGCCCCCCCTGTAGGGCGCGCCCCCTGCCTCGTGGGCCCATGGTGGCCCTACTCCACTTATCCCAGTACCCATCTTCTTCCTCTATCTCACACAAACCCGAAAATCCAACTCAAGCACGAGTTCCAGCCACTTTTGCTGTGATTTTCGATCTCCTTGCTCAAAGCACCTCTCACAAAACTGCTTGGGGAGATTGTTCCTTGGTATGTGACTCCTCCATTGGTCCAATTAGTTTTTGTTCTAGTGCTTTATTCTTTGCAAATTTTTGCTGCATAGGTGACCATGTTCTTGAGCTTGCATGTCAAATTTATATGGTTCTAAGTAGTTCTAATGCTTGATATAGGCTCTAGGTACTTGTAAGAGTAGTTGCTATCAGCTTTATTAAAGTTGGTTCATTTTTGTTTGAAGTTACTAAAAATTTCAGATTGTTTCAGAAAAATAATGAGGAGATTTTTGAGGGGCTCGTCGAGCCAAAGCTCGAAGGAAAAGGCACCAAAGCCTAAGTATAATTTGCCGCGCACCACGGAGATTCGAGCATGTGAATGGCCTTCTGAAGATTTCTTGAGAGCAGCCGGTATCTATGAAGATTTTCATGAATTGGCTCACAATGCAGGCCTCACCGCTTTCCTCCACGACCAATGCCATCAGTATCTCTTACTCACAAATAATTTTGTGCAAAACTTTCATTTTCATTCTAGGAACTCACCACCTACGGTGGAGTTTCATTTATATGATGAGCATAAGGAGATGTCACTTTATGATTTCTGTCGGATTTGTTTAATCCCTTTTGAGGGAAAGACAGAAAAACCACATCATGATGATGTGGTTGGGTTTGTTGATACTATCACTCTAGGAGAAACTAGAAAGGTTTCCGATGCACGAATCACTAGCATACATTTTCCTGTTTTACGTTACTTTGCATTATTTGCTAGTCGTTGTTTAATTGGACGCGAAAACAGTGGAAACCTTAGTATCCCTGATATAATTATTTTGCACCATGGTTTATACAGTGATAACACTTTTAGTATGGGCGGTACTATTGCTAGACGGTTAAGTATGAACCGTACTAAGGGTCCCATCTTTGGAGGCGTTTATGCCACACGCCTAGCTGCACATTTTAACATACCTATTAGGCATGCTGAGAAGGAAGAAAAGGTGCTGCCCCGTGTTTATCTAGATCATAAAAGTATGGTGGCACATGATTTTATTGTTAAGAATAGGGCAGGAGAGCTTAAATATCAATTATTCTTTAACAAACATCATGCTGAGACTATTACCCTGCCTGCTCCTTCTTTATTTAATTTTGTAGGACCCTACCTCATTACGTGGGCTGTCGTCCAAACTTACAAGAATCATGCACCAGCCCCGGAACAGGAACCACAAGATGAACCTCCACGACAATATGTTTGTTCTTGGGATCCAGGGATGACTGCCAGCCAGTGGCAGTCAAAGTCTTCTTCTTCATCACAACATGATCCCACCTATTCCCATAGACCAACTTAGGACAAAAGCCTAAGCTTGGGGGAGTACGATTTCTCACCGACATTACATTTATGTTCACACACACTCATTGCTAGATGTCGGTGCTCATACTTTTTCACTGTAATATCCATGCTAGTTTATTTTCTTTTTCCTGCTTTCTTCTTGTGTGTTTGTTAAACCTTAAGAAAAACCAAAAAAAATAGTAGTAGTTTATTTTTCTGCTGTAGTAGTACTAATTAAAAAGAAAACCCAAAAATATTTCCCGTTCTTCTTTTGCTTGTTGGGAGCTTTCCCGTGTAAATAGTTTTATTTCTTTTCTTTTCTTTGGGGGTCATTAGGAGAAGACCATAATTAAATTGTTGAAGTGGCTCTTATATGCATTATGGTTGATTTAACCCAGAGCCCATATTGCCTTGTATTCTCCTGTTTATTGAATGCTCGTAGATTCCAGCTTAGTCCAATGCACGTGCACTCTTATTATTATTCACACCGTTCGGTCGTGCAAGTGAAAGGCAATTATGATGATATATGATGGACTGACTGAGATGAGAAAAGCTAGTATGAACTCGACCTCTTTTGTTCTTGTAAATATGATGAGTCCCTCGTTCTTGATTCAGCTTATTATGAATAAACATGTTTGCAATGACAATTAGAGATCATAGTTGCTTGTGCCATGCTTGATTAGCTATGAGTTATAATGGTTTACCTTGTGTGCCAACATGCTATTGAGATGATTATGACGTGGTATGATGGGGTGGTATCCTCTTTTGAATGATTTAAGTGACTTGACTTGGCACATGTTCACGCATGTAGTTGAAACAAAATCAACATAGCCTTCACGATATTTATGTTCGTGGTGGATTATATCCTAGTCATGCTTGCATCCACTGTTTATTGATTTTAATGCATGTACATGGCTGTTGTCGCTCTCTAGTTGGTCGCTTCCCAGTCTTTTGCTAGCCTTCACCTGTACTAAGCGGGAATACTGCTTGTGCATCCAATCCCTTAAACCCCAAAGTTATTCCAGATGAGTCCACTATACCTTCCTATATGCGGTATCTACCTGTCGTTCCAAGTAAATTTGTATGTGCCAAACTCTAAACCTTCAAATAAACATTCTGTTTTGTATGCTCGAATAGCTCATGCATCAACAAAGGTTGTCCTTATCTTCCGTGTTAGGCGGGTTATTCTCAAGAGGAGTGGAATCCGCTCCTCACTCACGAGAAAATGGCTGGTCACTGGGATGCCCAGTCCCATGCTTTATGCAAACTAAATCAAAATTAATTGCCAACAAAACTCCCCCTCGGACCTGATGTATGTTGGAGTCACTCGTTGTTTCAAGCAAGCCATGGATTGATGCTTGTTGGTGGAGGGGGAGTATAAACTTCACCATTCTATTTGGGAACCACCTATAATGTGTTTAGCATGGAAGATATCGCCATCTCTTAGTTGTTACGTTGACAATGAAAGTATACTGCTCAAAATACAATTTATCTCTATTTCAAAACCGAGCTCTGGCACCTCTACAAATCCATGCTTCCCTCTGCGAAGGGCCTATCCATTTACTTTTATGTTGAGTCATCACCCTCTTATTAAAAAGTACTAGCTGGAGAGCACAACCGTCATTTGCATTCATCACTGTTAATTTATATTGGGTATGACTATGATTGGATCTCTTTTACCATGAATTACAATGTCTAGTCAGTCCTTGATATTTAAAGGCGCTCTGCATTTATGTTTTGCGGTATCAGAAATGGCTAGCGAGATATCATCTTGTTATATCATATTATGATTGTTTTGAGAAAGTGTTGTCATCTGAGATTTATTATTATGACTTGCTAGTTGATTATGCTATTGATATGAGTAATTGTGAGACCTGACAATTATTGCAAATGTGGTTAGTTATGATCTATGCTGAAAACCTGAATGCTGGCTTGACATAGTTACAACAACAAGAGCAAACAGAGTTTGTAAAAGTTTTCTTTCTTTCAGTTTGTCAACTGAATTGCTTGAGGACAAGCAAGGGTTTAAGCTTGGGGAGTTGATACGTCTCCGTCGTATCTAATTTTCCAAACACTTTTGCCCTTGTTTTGGACTCTAACTTGTATGATTTGAATGGAACTAACCCGGACTGACGCTGTTTTGAGCAGAATTGCCATGGTGTTGTTTTATGTGCAGAAAAGAAATATTCTCGGAATGACCTGAAACTCCACAGAACATCTTAGAGAAAACAATAAAAAATCCTCGCCAAAGATGAAGACCAGGGGGCCCACACCCTTCTCATGAGGGTGGGGGCACCCCCCCTAGGGCGCGCCCCCTACCTCGTGGGCCCCATGGAAACCCTCCGACGCCAACTCCAACTCTATATATTTGCTTTCAGAGAGAAAAAATAGGAGAGAAGAAATCATCCCGTTTTACGATACGGAGCCGCCACCAAGCCCTAAAACCTCTCAGGAGGGCTGATCTGGAGTCCGTTCGGGGCTCCGGAGAGGGGGATTCGTCGCCGTCGTCATCATCAACCATCCTCCATCACCAATTTCATGATGCTCACCGCCGTGCATGAGTAATTCCATCATAGGCTTGTTGGACGGTGATGGGTTGGATGAGATTTATCATGTAATCGAGTTAGTTTTGTTAGGGTTTGATCCCTAGTATCCATTATGTTCTGAGATTGATGTTGCTATGACTTTGCTATGCTTAATGCTTGTCACTAGGGCCCGAGTTCCATGATTTCATATCTGAACCTATTATGTTTTCATGAATATATGTGAGTTCTTGATCCTATCTTGCAAGTCTATAGTCACCTACTATGTGTTATGATCTGGCAACCCTGAAGTGACAATAATCGGGACCACTCCCGGTGATGACCATAGTTTGAGGAGTTCATGTATTCACTATGTGCTAATGCTTTGTTCCGGTTCTCTATTAAAAGGAGGCCTTAATATCCCTTAGTTTCCATTAGGACCCCGCTGCCACGGGAGGGTAGGACAAAAGATGTCACGCAAGTTCTTTTCCATAAGCACGTATGACTATATACGGAATACATGGCTACATTACATTGATGAATTGGAGCTAGTTCTGTGTCACCCTATGTTATGACTATTACATGATGAACCGCATCCGGCATAATTATCCATCACTGATCCGGTGCCTACGAGTTTTCCATATACTGGTTCTCGCTTATTTACTTTTCCACAGCTACTGTTACAATCACTACAAAATACCAAAAACATTACTTTTGCTATCTTTACTTTTGTTGCCGCTACCACCACTATCATATTACTTTGCTACTAAACACTTTGCTGCAGATACTAAGTTTCCAGGTGTGGTTGAATTGACAACTCAGCTGCTAATACTTGAGAATATTCTTTGGATCCCCTTGTGTCGAATCAGTTCCTAACAAAGAAAAATCAAATCATCGACTGTCCGGATGTAGAGGCCCTAGCAGCTTTCAAGCACAGCATCCGCGACGAGTGGCTAGCCTGGCACCTTGGTCAGGAAAAGCCGAAATTTATGGCAGCCCTCACGACACTCATGACCCGCTTTTGCACGGGAGAAGACAGTTGGCTGGCTCACAGTAATAACATATCAAAGAACCATGGTACTTCGGATACCAAGGACGGCAATGGCAGGTCACGTCGCAAAAAGCATAAGCGCCCCATTAACAGCGACAATACCGAGGATACGGCAGTCAATGCCGGATTCAAAGGCTCTAAGCCCGGTCAGCGGAAAAATCCATTCAAAAGAAGCACTCTGGGCCCGTCCAGTTTGGACCGTATACTCGACCGCTCGTGTCAAATACATGGCACCCCCGACAAGCCAGCCAACCACACCAACAGGGACTGTTGGGTGTTCAAGCAGGCCAGCAAAAATTAAATGCCGAAAACAAAGATAAGGGGTCACATAGCGATGATGAGGAGGAGCCCCGGCAGCCGAGCACCGGAGGACAAAAGAGGTTCCCCCCACAAGTGCGGACGGTGAACATGATATACGCAACCCACATCCCCAAGAGGGAGCGGAAGCGTGCGCTCAGGGACGTATATGCGTTGGAGCCAGTTGCCCCCAAGTTCAACCCATGGTCCTCCTGTCCGATCACCTTCGATCGCAGGGACCACCCCACTAGCATCCGTCATGGCGGATTCGCCGCACTGGTCCTAGACCCAGTCATTGACGGATTTCACCTCACTCGAGTCCTAATGGACGGCGGCAGCAGCCTGAACCTGCTTTATCAGGACACAATGCGCAAAATGGGTATAGACCCCTCAAGGATCAAACCCACTAAAACGACCTTTAAAGGCGTCATACCAAGTGTAGAGGCCCATTGCACAGGCTAAGTAACACTGGAAGTGGTCTTCGGATCTCCGGATAACTTCTGAAGCAATGAATTAATCTTCGACATAGTCCCGTTCCGCAGTGGCTACCATGCACTGCTCGGGCGAACCGCATTTGCAAGATTCAATGCGGTACCACATTATGCATATCTCAAGCTCAAGATGCCAGGACCTCGGGGGGTCATCACAGTCAATGGAAACAGAGAGCACTCTCTCCGCACGGAGGAGCACACTACGGCCCTCGCAGCAGAAGCGCAAAGCAGCCTCTTAAGGCAATCCACTAGTTCGGCGATTAAGGACCCGGACAACTTCAAGCGCGCCCAAAGTAATCGGCAACTGGACCGCCTGGCATGTCCCGAGCTTGCATAGCAAAGCGGCCCCCACCCCAGCCCCAGCCAAACGGCGAAATTCGTGCCACACGTACATAATTACGGACTAAAAGTACCATGGGCATAGGCCGGGAGGGGGGCACCACTACGGCATGCCCCAATACGCGGCTTAAACTGCACTAGGGGCTTCCCGCTTTGTTATTTTTCTCTTTCAGGACTTTAATCTCCGGAAACCCTGTCCGACAGCGTGATTGCCAAACACATGATGCAGCAACCAAGGAGGCAGAAAGCTACGTCACACCACGGAACTCCTAGGTGGATTACGATAACGAGTGAAATATTTGCTTTAATACTATTCCTCAGCTTGCCCTTGGAAGGGACATGTCAAACAGTCCCACTTTTTGCTTATCACACTACTTGTATCATTCTGCTTTAACACACCTTTTTGAATAAACAATGCATAGCATTAAGACTATTATTGCATTCCTACTTTATATATATATGTTCATTCATGACATCTAGCACCCGTACACTCTAGTATGGCCAATATGCTAGGGGCTTAAGCATATCCCATAATACGGCGTGAGAAGTCCGAACACTTTCGATAGTGCGGCACCCCGAACTTATAGCATTATATGCATCAGCTCTGAATCATGTCCTGGGTCAATAGTTGGGTTTGCCCGGCTCCCATGTTTTGGTACCTTAAGTTCCGCTATATCGGCTAAGGTAGCACTGGGAGAACTACTGCAATTGTGCCCCGGTTCTGCTGGGCTAAGCACCTCAGTAGAGAAAGCTAAAACTGACTATCATGATAAGGCGAGAGACTGGTTGCTGTTCGAGAGGTTTCAAGTCCCTAAAGACTTATGCCGCTTAGAGCAAGGAGTCGGCCCTGTCCGGCTTAAGGCGTGTATCGCGCCCCGAATTCGGCCTTCCGAATACTAGGGGCTTCACCGAAATTTAAAATTATAGAATTCTATGGCTAAGTGAGAGTGATAACGCATTATGGTCTAATTGCCTTGTTCGTTGTGCTGAGCACCTCCCTCGAAGGATCCAACAATGGGAACAAGAGTGCTCAGGTTTATCCCGAACACCCCAGCACTCGGGGCATCGGGGCAGAAGCTGACGACTAGCCATCTCTCAGATTTGATAAACAGCCGAACAGAAGGTAATATTTTAAATTCAGACAAGCGTTGCATAGTGCATATGAACAAGTTTTCATCATACAAGATCACATGAGCAAGTTTACTCAAATATTACATCTTTCGTACACTCGTCTGCTACGAGACGAGCACCCTTCAGGACACCCTCATAGTACATCTCGGGGTGGCGATGCTCCTTGCCCTGCGGCGGCCCTTCCTTCACCAGCTTCACGGCGTCCATCTTGGCCCATTGCACCTTCACACGGGCGAAAGCCCGGCGTGCACCTTCGATGTAGACGGACCGCTTGACGACTTCAAGCCGTGGGCAGGCATCCACAAGCCGCCTCACCAGGCCGAAGTAGCTGTTGGGAAGGGCGTAGCCAGGCCACATCCGGACTATAAAGCCCTTCATGGCCTGTTCGGCCGCCTTGTGCAGCTCGACCAGTTGCTTCAGCTGGTCGCTCAGAGGCATCGGGTGTTCGGTCCCAGTATACTGAGACCAGGACAGCTTCTCCGTTGAGCTTCCCTCCTCGGCCTGGTAAAACTGTGCGACATCCGACACGCTGCGGGGCAAATCTGTGAATGCTCCTGGAGAGCTCCGGATTCGGGTAAGTAACAAGTAATTCACTTTCACATGCTTGCTTTGCATATAGAATGCCTTACCCGCCGCTATCTTCTTCATCAAATCAATCTCCTGGAGGGCCTTCTATGCTTCGACCTTGGCACTCTTTGCACTTTCAAGGGCGGTGGCAAGCTCGTACTCTCACATCTTCAAGTCAAGCTCCAACGCCTCGTGCTTCATCACGAGAGCGTGGAGCTCTTGCTGCACCACGCCCACCCGTGCCTCATGCCTTTCCCGCTCGGTGCGCTCCTTGGCCGCTTTGTTTTCGGCCTTGGATAGTGCTTGCTTCAGGGTCGCCACCTCGGTCGTGGCCCCTGGCAAATTTACGATGATCCTGTCATTTTGCAATTGCATTCTTTTTATATATATCCATAGACTAGGTACTACTTACCTTTGTTCTCCTCGAGCTGCCTCTTGGCAAGGCCGAGCTCCTCCTTGGACCCTTCGAGGTCCTGCTTCAGTGCGGCGACCTCCGCAGTTAGTGTGGCAGAGGCCAACAGCGAAGCCTGCATACGCATATAGACATACTTATATTAGACTCCTGCGATATTGTTTGATCCTCTGTTCGGCTTTTCTTTGTGAACACCGAACAGAGCATCAGGGGCTACTATCTGTGCAGTAATATTTTTCCTATATACTTACCTCAAAGCCTCTCAGAAGGCTGGCACAGGCTTCAGTCAGTCCGCTCTTGGTGGACTGAACCTTCTGGATCACCGCACTCATAATAGTGCGGTGCTCTTCATCGATGGAAGCGCTGCAAAGCGCTCCCAGCAGAGTGTCCGGTTCCTCTAGATGGACAGAGGTCACCGGCACAGGCGTCTTGCCCCTTTTGGAAGGAGGCCGCCTTCCTGAGTCCGGAACCACTAGAGGTTCCGCGCGGTGTTCGGATGAGGGCCGAACTCGGAGCCCTCGGGAGCATTGCTTCCTCTGCTCCCGGAATCCGGGAGGTAGCCTTGAGGCGCCTCCGGGACTGTCTCCCCTCGACCTGGTGCCTCTTGAGACAATACCTCGGCATTGTCCGTAGGGCAAGGGGAGGTGGCGGTCGGAAGTGGATCGCTATCCATATCCGACGAGCCCAGGGAGCCGTCCGACGATACGTAAATACAGGCTCGTGGCGGTCTGCATAATCATAATTCGGTGTTAGGAGAAGCAGTGCGACAAAGGTATGCTATGAATTACTCTGGCATCCGAATACTTACGACTTCGCCAGGGGCTTGGCCCTGAGCAGCCACTCGTCTTCGCCTTCGGCGGCGGTGGTGGAGTAGTCTGGAAGGAGGGTCCTTTCCTTCTTGGACCCTTTGCCCCCCCCCCTGGTTGGGGCGGCCTTCCTTTTCTTGTCTCCCCCAACTGGAGGGGGAGCATCTTCATCTTCCTCCTCGTCTTCGGGGGAGGAGTGCGTCGCAGAGTTATCGGATGAATAGTCCGATAACACCTGGCGTCGGGAACTCTTTCGGGTTCCCTTGCCCTTCTTGGTCTTCTCCGGCACCTTGTAAGGAGCCGGAGTTAGCATCTCCGTCAAGTGTCTTCGGGCAGAGGGGCCGGACAGTTAATCTGCCCCGATGATACGTCTCCGTCGTATCTACTTTTTCAAACACTTTTGCCCTTATTTTGGACTCTAACTTGTATGATTTGAATGGAACTAACCCGGACTGACGCTGTTTTCAGCAGAATTACCATGGTGTTGTTTATGTGCAGAAAACAAATATTCTCAGAATGACCTGAAACTCCATGGAACATCTTAGAAAAAACAATAAAAAATCCTCGCCAAAGATGAAGACCAAGGGGCCCACACCCTTCTCACGAGGGTGGGGGAGCCCCCCCCAGGGCGCGCCCCCTACCTTGTGGGCCCCCTGGAAACCCTCCGACGCCAACTCCAACTCTATATATTTGCTTTCGGAGAGAGAAAAATCAGAGAGAAGAAATCATCACATTTTACAATATAGAGCCGCCGCCAAGCCCTAAAACCTCTTGGGAGGGGTGATCTAGAGTTCGTTCGGGGCTCCGGAGAGGGGGATTCGTCGCCGTAGTCATCATCAACCATCCTCCATCACCAATTTCATGATGCTCACCGTCGTGTGTGAGTAATTCCATCATAGGCTTGCTGGACGGTGATGGATTGGATGAGATTTATCATGTAATTGAGTTAGTTTTGTTAGGGTTTGATCCCTAGTATCCATTATGTTCTGAGATTGATGTTGCTATGACTTTGCTATGCTTAATGCTTGTCACTAGGGCCTGAGTGCCATGATTTCAGATCTGAACCTATTATGTTTTCATGAATATATGTGAGTTCTTGATCCTATCTTGCAAGTCTATAATCACCTACTATGTGTTATGATCCGGCAACCCCGAAGTGACAATAATCGGGACCGCTCCCGGTGATGACCATAGTTTGAGGAGTTCATGTATTCACTATGTGCTAATGCTTTGTTCCGGTTCTCTATTAAAAGGAGGCCTTAATATCCCTTAGTTTCCAATAGGACCCCGCTGCCACGGGAGGGTAGGACAAAAGATGTCATGCAAGTTCTTTTCGATAAGCACGTATGACTATATACGGAATACATGCCTACATTACATTGATGAACTGGAGCTAGTTCTGTGTCACCCTATGTTATGACTGTTACATGATGAACCGCATCCGGCATAATTATCCATCACGGATCCGGTGCCTACGAGTTTTCCATATACTGGTTCTCGCTTATTTACTTTCCTGCTGCTACTGTTACAATCACTACAAAATACCAAAAACATTACTTTTGTTGTCTTTACTTTTGTTGCCGCTACCGCCACTATCATATTACTTTGCTACTAAACACTTTGCTGCAGATACTAAGTTTCCAGGTGTGGTTGAATTGACAATTAGCTGCTAATACTTGAGAATATTCTTTGGCTCCCCTTGTGTCGAATCAATAAATTTGTGTTGAATACTCTACCCTCGAAAGCTGTTGCGATCCCCTATATTTGTGGGTTATCAAGACTAATTTCTGGCGCTGTTGCCGGGGAGCATAGCTCTATCCTTTGAGTCACTTGGGATTTATATCTGCTGGACACTATGAAGAACTTGAGAGATCCAAAAACCAAGATCTATCCCTCAACTACGAGGGGAGGTAAGGAACTGCCATCTAGCTCTGCACTTGATTCACCTTCTGTTATGAGTAAGTTTGTGACACCTACACCTGCTTCTGCTATTCGTTCTGATATGTCACATGTTATTGATGATGCCACTTGTGCTATGCATGATACTTATGATGAAACTACTTCTATGCCCGATACTACTGTGCCCCTTAGTGAATTTCTTGATGAACAAATTGCTAGGGCTAGAGAAAAATAAATTATTGAATCTGAATACGATGATGATAGTGATGATGAAAATATGCCTGTTATTCCTAAGGGTTATCTTTTTGATGCGGAATCTTCTGCCGCTATTTTTTCTTGCAGAGATAGATATGAGCTTAAGAGGTTATTAATTAAATGGAACAAAGAATCACTTAGAGATAGAATGAAACCCGACCCTGCTTTTGCTACTTCACCTATATGTGTTCCTGATAAAGATTATGAATTCTCTGTTGATCCTGATATAATTACTTTGGTTGAATCTGATCCGTTTTATGGCTATGAATCTGAAACTGTTGTGGCACATCTTACTAAATTAAATGATATAGCTGCCCTGTTCACTAATGATGAGAGATTGCATTACTTTTATATACTCAAAATATTTCCGTTCTCATTAAAGGGTGATGCTAAGACATGGTTTAATTCTCTTGATCCTGGTTGTGTGCTTAGTCCCCAGGATATGATTTATTACTTCTCTGCTAAATATTTCCCTGCTCATAAGAAACAAGCTGCTTTGAGGGAAATATACAACTTTGTGCAAATTAAAGAAGAGAGTCTCCCACAAGCTTGGGGAGGCTTCTCAAGTTACTTAATGCTTTGCCTGATCATCCTCTTAAGAAACCTGAAATACTTGATATCTTTTATAATGGACTAACTGATGCTTCCAGAGATTACCTGGATAGTTGTGCTGGTTCTCTTTTCAAGGAAAGAACACCGGATGAAGCTGAAATTCTATTGAATAATATGTTGACAAATCTTCTATATCTAAATAGCTAGCCCCCACTAATATATTTCTCTCAACATGCAAGCATGCCACCTCATCATTCAACTTGCATAGGAAAGGCCCACCTCAGCATGCAACTATGCATATTAAAAATCCACTTCAACATGCAAACATGCATGCATGTAAAATTCCATTCTATTATGGTATTAGATTTAATTCTTATATAATTTTAAAAACTATTATTTCAAATATTCATGTTTCATATAACCAAAATCTCACTAAAATACTACAGGGGCATCATCTAGTGAAAATAATTGGGCACCTCCTGAGCCCACTCCTGAGCCATCTCCTGCTCCAGTTACTGAGCCTATTCTTAAACCAACTCCGAAGAAGAGAGGTGTTCTATTTCTCAGTCCCGAAGATATGCAAGAGGCAAAGAAATCTATGAAAGAAAAAGGTATTAAAGCTGAAGACGTTAAGAATTTACCTCCTATTGAAGAAATACATGGTCTTAATTCACCGCCTATTGAAGAAACATATGATCTTAATTATTTATTTACTGAATAATCTCCTGATCCCGATATCCCGACACAGGTAGTAAAGGTAAATTCTCCCTATAGATATGATAAAGCTGAAGTCCCTCCTACTAAAATTGCTAGTCGATGCTTGGATGAGTTTGATAACTTTATGTTTAAGCAAGACGACTTCAATGCTTATTTTGGTAGACAATTAAAGAAAATGCTTATATGATTAGACGCTTGGGTGATTATATGGCTAATATTAAAGGTGAACTTAAACTTGTTAGCAAACATGCTTTTATGGTTACCACTCAAGTAGAACAAGTACTTAAGGCTCAAAAAGAAGTGCTTAATGAAATGAATAGTAAGAAAAAATGATTATGCTGTTAGAGTGGCTACTAGAACTGGTAGAATGACTCAGCAACCTTTGTATCCTGAAGGCCAACCTAAGAGAATTGAGCAAGATTCCCAAAGAAATAATATTGATGTTCCTAGTTCTTCTAAAAAGAAGAAGAAGAAAAATGATAGAACTGTGCAAACTTCTAATGAACCTATTGCTGAACCACCTGATAATCCAAATGATATTTCTATGTCTGATGCTGAAACACAATCTGGTAATGAACATGAACCTAGTAAAAATATTAATGATGATGTTCATGATGATGCTCAACATAGTAATGATAATGATGTAGAAATTGAACCTGATGTTGATCTTGATAACCCACAATCAAAGAATCAATGTTATGATAAAAGAGACTTTGTTGCTAGGAAACATGGTAAAGAAAGGGAACCTTGGGTTCAGAAACCCATGCCTTTTCCTCTGAAACCATCCAAGAAAAAGGATGATGAGGATTTTGAGCGCTTTGCTGAAATGATTAGGCCTATCTTCTTGCGTATGAGATTAACTGATGTGCTCAAAACAAATCCTTATGCTAAATATCTGAAGGATATCATTACTAATAAAAGAAAGATATCGGAAGCTGAAATTTCCGCCATGCTTGCTAATTATACTTTTAAGGGTGGAATACCAAAGAAACTTGGAGACCCCGAAGTACCTACTATACCTTGCTCCATTAAAAGAAATTATATTAAAACTGCTTTATGTGATCTTGGAGCCGGTGTTAGTGTTATGCCTCTCTCTCTTTATACCGTAGACTTGACTTGAATAAGTTGACACCTACTGAAATATCTTTGCAAATGGCTGATAAATCAACTGCTATACCTCTCGGTATTAGTGAGGATGTGCCTGTTGTGGTTGCAAACGTTACTATTTTAACGGACTTTGTTATTCTTGATATTCCCGAGGATGATAGTATGTTTATTATTCTTGGAAAACCTTTTCTTACTACTGCAGGGGCTGTTATTGATTGCAAAAAAGGCAATGTCACTTTTCATGTTAATGGTAATGAGCATACGGTACACTTTCCGAGGAAGCAACCTCAAGTTCATTGTATCAACTCTATTGGAAATATTCCATCGATTATAATTGGAGGTTTTGAATTTCCTCTTCCTGCTGTCAAAAAGAAATATGATATATTTATTATAGGGGATGTGCATATCTCCGTTGAGGTAACTTAGTGTTATTCGAAATTTCTCCGTTTCATGATTATCAGAATGAGTTTGTTAACAAGACTTGATCAACCTTGTTAGTGGATTCTTTTTGATGAGCATGAGATGGATGAAACTAGAAGAACAAACTTCTGTACCCCACTTTTACTTTCTGTTAATTAGTAGAAATAAAGTAAAATTAGTATTTTTCAGTCTGTTTCCTGACTTATCCGTGCAATATAAAAATATCCCGAAAATAAAAGTCCTCAAAATGGCATGCCAATTTAATATGATTTTTCAGGAATATTTGAGGATTTACTGTGCAAAAATTACCGTGGGGGAGCTGCCACCTGGCCACGAGGGTGGTGGGTGCCCCCCCTGTACGGCGCGCCCCCTACCTCGTGGGCCCAGGATGGCCCTCCTCCACTTATCCCAGCACCCATCTTCTTCCTCTATCTCACACAAACCCGAAAAACCAACTCAAGCACGAGTTCCAGCCACTTTTGCTGTGATTTTCAATCTCCTTGCTCAAAGCACCTCTCGCAAAACTGCTTGGGGAGATTGTTCCTTGGTATGTGACTCCTCCATTGGTCCAATTAGTTTTTGTTCTAGTGCTTTATTCTTTGCAAATTTGTGCTGCATAGGTGACCATGTTCTTGAGCTTGCATGCCAAATTTATATGGTTCTAAGTAGTTCTAATGCTTGATATAGGCTCTAGGTACTTGTAGGAGTAGTTGCTATCAGTTTTATTGAAGTTGGTTTACTTCTATTTTGAAGTTACTAAAAATTTCAGAATTTTTCAGAGAAAAACAATATGTTTAGGAAGATGTTCCAAGGTGGTTCCTCTAAGAAGCAAGGACCCAGGATTGCTATGCGCGATGCTGACGAGGATCCACCAAGAGACGCTCCAGCACGGCCTTGTGAATGGTCGTCGGAAAATTTTAAGGACCGTGCGGGAATTAAAAAAGAATTCAAAGCATATTTGCGCAATGCCGGTCTTGAAGATTTTGAGGCTAACAAATGCCCCCAGTATCATGATCTCACAAGTTCATTTGTGGGGAGGTTTGAGTATTCATCTTCGCGTAATTCTCCTTCAGTCATGTTTGATCTTTATGAAAAATCTTATACCATGGACCTAGAGGATTTCACTTCTGCTTGCGAACTTCCATCATGGGGCAGTATTAGGGATCCCCCTAAATATGAATTTAGAAACTTTCTTGCTAGTATAACTGTGGGGGAGTCCAGAGATATAACACAGGCTACCATAGGGAGCATTCACTTTCCTGCTATACATTATTTTGCTCTTTTCATCGGTAGATGCATAAATGCTAAGGATGAAGCATGTCACATGTGTGTCCCTGATCTTAGCATTCTTAGGAGTGTTGTGTTAGGAGACCAATCTTATCATATGGGAGCCATTGTAGCTCGTAGGTTGCATCATAATAGGCATAATGGAGATTTCTTTGGAGGAATTTATGCAACCCGCTTAGCTCATTTTCTTGAGATAGACATTCGTGAGGGTGATATGGAGTTGCCTCCTGCATATTTAGATTATGACTCTATGGCTTCGCACCAGTTTGTCGAGAGGCCTGAATCACCTCTCTTATATCGCCTAATTTTTTATAAACGACGTGTTTTCCGTATTACTCTCCCTGCTCCTGCCTTCTTTGATTCACAGACAAAAGGAAGATATGTTATTACCAGAGAGGAGGCAGAAGAGTACGAGAGGAGAGCGAAGGCAGCTCGACTCCACGCTGCAGCACAGCAGACGATAACCGCTGCACATCAGTATGATCCCAACTATTCCTCTCGTCACAGTACGACCCCAACAACTATTATTATGGATATCCGCCAGGCCATCCGTGGCCATAGACCAACTTAGGACAAAAGCCTAAGCTTGGGAGAGTACGTATTTCTCACCAACATTACATTTATGTTCACACACACTCATTGTTAGATGTCGGTGCTCATACTTTTTCACTGTAATATCCATGCTAGTTTATTTTCTTTTTCCTATTTTCTTCTTGTGTGTTTGTTAAACCTTAAGAAAAACAAAAAAATAAGTAGTAGTTTATTTTTCTACTGTAGTAGTAATAAGTAAAAAAGAAAACCCAAAAATATTTCCCATTCTTCTTTTGCTTGTTGGGAGCTTTGCCGTGTAAATAGTTTTATTTCTTTTCTTTTTCTTTGGGGGTCAGTAGGAGAAGACCATAATTAAATTGTTGAAGTGGATCTTATATGCATTATTGTTGATTTAACCAAGAGCCTGTATTGCCTTGTCTTCTCCTATTTATTGAATGCTCGAAGATTCCAGCTTAGTCCAATGCACATGCACTCTTATTATTATTCACACCGTTCGGTCATGCAAGTGAAAGGCAATTATGATGATATATGATGGACTGACTGAGATGAGAAAAGCTGGTATGAACTCGACCTCTTTAGTTTTTGTAAATATGATGAGTCCCTCGTTCTTGAATCAGCTTATTATGAATAAACATGTTTGCAATGACAATTAGAGATCATAGTTGCTTGTGCCATGCTTGATTAGCTATGAGTTATAATGGTTTACCTTGTGTGCCAACATGCTATTGAGATGATTATGACGTGGTATGATGGGGTGGTATCCTCTTTTGAATGATTTAAGTGACTTGACTTGGCACATGTTCACGCATGTAGTTGAAACAAAATCAACATAGCCTTCACGATATTTATGTTCGTGGTGGATTATATCCTAGTCATGCTTGCATCCACTGTTTATTAATTTTAATGCATGTACATGGCTGTTGTCGCTCTCTAGTTGGTCGCTTCCCAGTCTTTTGCTAGCCTTCACCTGTACTAAGCGGGAATACTGCTTGTGCATCCAATCCCTTAAACCCCAAAGTTATTCCAGATGAGTCCACTATACCTTCCTATATGCGGTATCTACCTGTCGTTCCAAGTAAATTTGTATGTGCCAAACTCTAAACCTTCAAATAAACATTCTGTTTTGTATGCTCGAATAGCTCATGCATCAACAAAGGTTGTCCTTATCTTCCGTGTTAGGCGGGTTATTCTCAAGAGGAGTGGAATCCGCTCCTCACTCACGAGAAAATGGCTGGTCACTGGGATGCCCAGTCCCATGCTTTATGCAAACTAAATCAAAATTAATTGCCAACAAAACTCCCCCTTGGACCTGATGTATGTTGGAGTCACTCGTTGTTTCGAGCAAGCCATGGATTGATGCTTGTTGGTGGAGGGGGAGTATAAACTTCACCATTCTATTTGGGAACCACCTATAATGTGTTTAGCATGGAAGATATCACCACCTCTTAGTTGTTACGTTGACAATGAAAGTATACCGCTCAAAATACAATTTATCTCTATTTCAAAACCGAGCTCTGACACCTCTACAAATCCCTGCTTCCCTCTGCGAAGGTCCTATCTATTTACTTTTATGTTGAGTCATCACCCTCTTATTAAAAAGCACTAGCTGGAGAGCACAGCCGTCATTTGCATTCATCATTGTTAATTTATATTGGGTATGAGTATGATTGGATCTCTTTTACCATGAATTACAATGTCTAGTCAGTCCTTGATCTTTAAAGGTGCTCTGCATTTATGTTTTGCGGTCTCAGAAAGGGCTAGCGAGATACCATCTTGTTATATCATATTATGATTGTTTTGAGAAAGTGTTGTCATTCGAGATTTATTATTATGACTTGCTAGTTGATTATGCTATTGATATGAGTAATGATGAGACCTGAGAATTATTGCAAGTATGGTTAGTTATGATCTATGCTGAAAACTTGAATGCTGGCTTGACATAGTTACAACAACAAGAGCAAACAGAGTTTGTAAAAGTTTTTCTTTCTTTCAGTTTGTCAATTGAATTGCTTGAGGACAAGCAAGGGTTTAAGCTTGGGGGAGTTGATATGTCTCCGTCGTATCTACTTTTCCAAACACTTTTGCCCTTTTTTGGACTCTAACTTGTATGATTTGAATGGAACTATCGGACGATTAGTCCGATAACACCTGGCGTCAGGAACTCTTTCGGGTTCCCTTACCCTTCTTGGTCTTCTCCGACACCTTGTAAGGAGCCGGAGTCAGCATCTCCGTCAAGTGTCTTCGGGCACAGGGGTCGGACAGTTAATTTGCCCCGATGATACGTCTCCATCGTATCTACTTTTCCAAACACTTTTGCCCTTATTTTGGACTCTAACTTGTATGATTTGAATGGAACTAACCCGGACTGACGCTGTTTTCAGCAGAATTACCATGGTGTTGTTTTATGTGCAGAAAACAAATATTCTCGGAATGACCTGAAACTCCACGGAACATCTTAGAAAAAACAATAAAAAATCCTCGCCAAAGATGAAGACCAGGGGGCCCACACCCTTCTCACGAGGGTGGGGGCGCCCCCTAGGGCGCGCCCCCTACCTTGTGGGCCCCTGGAAACCCTCCGACGCCAACTCCAACTCTATATATTTGCTTTCGGAGAGGAAAAAAATCAAAGAGAAGAAATCATCGCATTTTACGATACGGAGCCACCGCCAAGCCCTAAAACCTCTAGGGAGGGCTGATCTAGAGTCCGTTCGGGGCTCCGGAGAGGGGGATTCGTCGCCGCAGTCATCATCAACCATCCTCCATCACCAATTTCATGATGCTCACCGTCGTGCGTGAGTAATTCCATCGTAGGCTTGCTGGACGGTGATGGGTGGGATGAGATTTATCATGTAATCGAGTTACTTTTGTTAGGGTTTGATCCCTAGTATCCATTATGTTCTGAGATTGATGTTGCTATGACTTTGCTATGCTTAATGCTTGTCACTAGGGCCTGAGTGCCATGATTTCAGATCTGAACCTATTATGTTTTCATGAATATATGTGAGTTCTTGATCCTATCTTGCAAGTCTATAGTCACCTACTATGTGCTATGATCCGGCAACCCCGAAGTGACAATAATCGGGACCACTCCCGGTGATGACCATAGTTTGAGGAGTTCATGTATTCACTATGTGCTAATGCTTTGTTCCGGTTCTCTATTAAAAGGAGGCCTTAATATCCCTTAGTTTCCAATAGGACCCCGCTGCCACGGGAGGGTAGGACAAAAGACGTCATGCAAGTTCTTTTTCATAAGCATGTATGACTATATACGGAATACATGCCTACATTACATTGATGAATTGGACCTAGTTCTGTGTCACCCTATGTTATGACTGTTACATGATGAACCGCATCCGGCATAATTATCCATCACTGATCCGGTGCCTACGAGTTTTCCATATACTGGTTCTCGCTTATTTACTTTCCCGCTGTTACTGTTACAATCACTACAAAATACCAAAAACATTACTTTTGTTGTCTTTACTTTTGTTGCCGCTACCGCCACTATCATATTACTTTGCTACTAAACACTTTGCTGCAGATACTAAGTTTCCAGGTGTGGTTGAATTGACAACTCAGCTGCTAATACTTGAGAATATTCTTTGGCTCCCCTTGTGTCGAATCAATAAATTTGGGTTGAATACTCTACCCTCGAAAGCTGTTGCGATCCCCTATACTTGTGGGTTATCACCCGACGTCTCCACCCAGTCCTGTCAAAGGCATGGAGCTCAAACCCCGCGCATGATTAAGCTAGGGGAAATAAAATATCCTACCGGATGTATAGAACTCACCGAATGTGCTCGGCGCTTCGCGCCTAGCCCGCAGTCCTCGGTGAGAGAGGGAGGGACCTCGGCACCCTTGAACAATACCCTCCAGACATCTTTGTGCGTCGTGTCAAAGAGCTCGCTCAGAGTCTGGTGCTGGGCCGGGTCAAACTCCCACAAGTTGAAATCCCGTTGTTGACACGGGAGGATCCGGCGGATGAGCATGACCTGGACTATGTTGACAAGCTTGAGCTTCTTGCTTGCCATATTCTGGATACATTTCTGGAGTCCGTCCAGCTCCACCGATGAACCCCAGGATAGGCCCTTCTCTTTCCAGGAAGTGAGCCGCGTGGGGATCCCGGATGGAAACTCGGCGGCAGCCACCCAGTTGGTGTCGCGCGGCTCGGTGATGTAGAACCATGCCGATTGCCACCCCTTTATGGTCTCCATGAAGGAGCCTTCGAGCCATATAACATTGGGCATCTTGCCCACCATGGCTCTGCCGCATTCTGCTTGTTGGCCTCCCACCACCTTCAGCTTGATATTGAAGGTCTTTAACCACAGGCCGAAGTGGGGCCGGATGCGGAGGAAAGCCTCACAAATGACTGTGAACGCCGAAATGTTGAGGATGAAGTTCGGGGCCAGATCATGGAAGTCCAACCCGTAGTAGAACATGAGACCATGGACGAATGGATGGAGGGGAAACCCCAGTCCGCGGAGGAAGTGGTGGAGAAAAACTACCCTCTCATGAGGTTCAGGGGTAGGAACGATCTGCCCCGTAGCGGGCAGCCGATGCGCGATATTCGCGGCTAAGTATCCGGCTCCGTGCAGCTTCTTGATGTGTCCCTCCATAACGGAGGAAGCCATCCATTTGCCTCCCGCTCTGGACATGATTGGAGAAGGTTGAGGGGAAGGATGTGGACTTGGGTGTTGGAGCTCGAGTGCGCAAGAATGGATGAGCAAGGAGGAAGAAGGCGTGGGTAGAAAAAGGTTAAACCTTGTCCCTTTATAAGGGCGGCCGAAACTTGCGCCCCCACTAGCCTGGTAAAACTCGCTTATCCCCCAAGCGCCGTAATCAATGGCGCGGTTGGGTTACCCACGCCCGTATTGATGAGAATCCCGTAATAAGGGGAACACGATCTCTGCTTTGACAAGACGTGTCAAGAAACTGCCTCGCGTTATGTGCGGGGCTAGTTAAAGGAAACTGTTCGAATAATCACCGGGCCATGGCATACTATCATGTTGCCAAAACAAGTCAGCAGATTAGATTTGTGGAAATATTATTCTCTCTACGGTGGTATGTGGAACTTATTTTGCAGGGTCGGACACTATCCTTGTATTCAAATTCTTCCGTGGTGTATTCGGAGGAGGAACCCGCCTTGCAATGCCGAAGACAATACTGCATGCCGGACTCGTCATCATTAAAGCCTGGTTCAGGGGATACTGAGGGAGTCCTAGATTAGGGGGTCTCCGGACAGCCGGACTATTGGACTATGAAGATACAAGATTGAAGACTTCGTCTCGTGTCCGGATGGGACTCTACTTGGCGTGGAAGGCAAGCTAGGCAATACGGATATGTATATCTCCTCCTTTGTAACCGACCTTGTGTAACCCTAGCCCCCTCCGGTGTCTATATAAACGGGAGGGTTTTAGTCCGTAGGACAACATACAATCATACCATAGGCTAGCTTCTAGGGTTTATCCTCTCCGATCTCGTGGTAGATCAACTCTTGTAATACTCATATCATCAAGAATAAATCAAGCAGGACGTAGGGTTTTACCTCCATCAAGAGGGCCCGAACCTGGGTAAAACATCGTGTCCCCTACTTCCTGTTACCATCCGCCTTAGACGCACAGTTCGGGACCCCCTACCGGAGATCCGCCGGTTTTGACACCGACAATATGTGAATGACATATTGTTGATCGGAAATGATGTAGAATTTTCTAGAAAGCATAAAGGAGTGTTTGAAAGGAGTTTTTCAAAGAAATACCTTGGTGAAGTTTCTTACATATTGGGCATCAAGATCTATAAAGATAGATCAAGACGCTTGTTAAGTTTTTTCAATGAGTACATACCTTGACAAGATTTTGAAGTAGTTCAAAATGAAACAATCAAAGAAGGAGTTCTTGCCTGTATTGCAAGGTGTGAAGTTGAGTAAGACTCAAAGTCCGACCACGACAGAAGATAGAGAGAGAATGAAAGTCATTCCCTATGCCTCGGCCATAGGTTCTATAAAGTATGCCATGCTATGTACCAGACCTATTGTATACCTTAGCATGAGTTTGGAAAGGGAGTACAATAGTAATCTAGGAGTAGATCACTGGACGGCGGTCAAAAATTATCCTTAGTGGAATAAGGATATGTTTCTCGGTTATGGAGGTGACAAAGAGTTCGTCGTAAAGGGTTACTTCGATGCCAGCTTTGACACTAATCCGGATGACTCTGAGTCTCAATCTGGATACATATTGAAAGTGGGAGCAATTAGCTAGAGTAGCTCCGTACATAGCATTGTAGACATAGAAATTTGCAAAATACATACGGATCTGAATGTGGGAGACCCGCTGACTAAACCTCTCTGACAAGCAAAACATGATCACACCTTAGTACTCTTTGAAGTGTTAATCACATGGCGATGTGAACTAGATTATTGACTCTAGTAAACCTTCTGGGTGTTGGTCACATGGCGATGTGAACTATGGGTGTTATTCACATGGCGATGTGAACTATTGGTGTTAATCACATGGCGATGTGAACTATATTATTGACTCTAGTGCAAGTGGGAGACTGAAGGAAATATGCCCTAGAGGCAATAATAAAGTTGTTATTTTATATTTCCTTATTCATGATAAATATTTATTATTCATGCTAGAATTGTATTAACCGGAAACCTTAATACATGTGTGAATACATAGACAAAACACTGAGTCCCTAGTGAGCCTCTACTTGGCTAGCTCGTTGATCAAAGATGGTTAAGGTTTCCTAACCATAGACATGAGTTGTCATTTGATAACGGTATCACATCATTAGGAGAATGATGTGATGGATAATACCCATCCGTTAGCTTAGCATGTTGATCGTTTAGTTATATTGCTATTGCTTTCATATATGTCAAATACATATTCGTTTGACTATGACATCATGCAACCCCCGGATACCACAGGAATGCCTTGTGTGCTATCAAACGTCACAACGTAATCGGGTGATTATAAACATGCTCTACAGGTATCTTTGAAGGTGTCTTGTTGGGTTGGTGTGAATCGAGATTAGGATTTGTCACTCCGAGTATCGGAGAGGTATCTTTGGGCCCTCTCGGTAATGCACATCATAAGAAACCTTGCAAGCAAAGTGACTAATGAGTTAGTTGCAGGATGATGTATTACAGAACGAGTAAAGAGACTTGCCGGTAACGAGATTGAACTAGGTATGAAGATACCGACAATCGAATATCGGGCTAGTAACATACCAATGACAAAGGGAATAACGTATGGTGTCATAAGGTTCGACCAATAAAGATCTTCGTAGAATATGTAGGAGCCAATATGGGCATCCAGGTTCCGCTATTGGTTATTGACCAGACAGGTGTCTCGGTCATGTCTACATAGTTCTCGAACCCGTAGGGTCCGCACGCTTAACGTTCGTTGATGATATAATATTATATGAGTTATGTATGTTGGTGAACGAATGTTGTTCGGAGTCCCGGATGTGATCACGGACATGACGGGGAGCTCCGGAATGGTCCGGAGGTAAAGATTGATATATGAGATAACAATGTTTGGTCTCCGGAAGGGCTTCCGGATGTTTCCCGAAATGTTTGGGTACGAGAACACTTTATTTGGGCCAAAGGGGGAAGCCCACGAGGCTTTTGTAAAGTGCAAAAGGGAGTTTTGCGGAGACCATAGGCTAGAAATTTTGAAATTACATGCTACGTTCCCTTATAAGAGCCACTTGTGTGTTGGATGCACATGGGATTAAATGGTAGTCTCAACTTCATGGACTGGCGTGGATGGGCTGGGGCATCACCAAGGTGATGCCCCCATAGCTCATGTCCTAACACAGCAGCCGCGACGGACCAACAGCCGATGCGCGGCGTGTCTCCCCTCGGCGTGACGTGTGTCGGCGCGTGACCTAACTGCTTCGTGGCGACATCGCTCAATGGCGGTGCGGCCTCGTGGCATGGTCCTCAGCCTTGGGGTGGCTCCCCCCTTGGTATGAACGTGAGCGGCGCGGTACCCCTAGGCCAACGACGGCGGTGCGTGGCTGGAGCTAGGGCATCTTGCATATTTTCTATTTTCTCCCGCCTTCACTCTTTCTCAGCAATGTTTGGTGTGCGATTTCTTCGTTTTTGTAGCTATTTGGTAACCTAAGCATGAGGCTATGAGCATAACCTCAAATGTTTTTGATTTTCGGAAACATGAAACTAATCAGACCTATGGCTAGTGTTTTAGTTCTATACATGGCTTTACTTCAGTTATTGAAATACATTGATGTCAATTACAAGTTGTAGAAACCGTCAGAATTAGATAATGATATTTTCGACGACATTACACGTAGCACAAGACATGAATTGAACTAATACCAAGATATGATATTTCATTTTTATTTGAGAAATAGTAATTAGCCTTGTATAACATTTCTCTCCAAACCTCCATATATTTTACAAATATATAATCAGATCCTTGTTTCATTTCTTACACACACAAAGAAAATGCCAACTAATGTCAAATCAAGCACTACACACTTGTCCATTGTACAACTCACAAAGATACAAGTGGAGGCATGCATGCGAGTGAAACCACGCATGAAAGCCATTTGTACTGCTTCCCAAACCGACATAGCCATTTCACCCGATTGTAAAATAGCACCCATCCCTTTCACTGTGTGCCTGTGTGCCTTTCTACCACACACACACACACACACACACACACTAAGCGAGTACCTTTCTTTTGCCTTGCTTGATGCCTTCTTTTGTCCCCATCTCTACCTAGATTAGAATAGGAGCATCTATTTACCTTGCTGTAAAAAACAAAATGTTTGAGTTAGCCGAAAGCAGTTAGGTCCATTGCAATGCTTGTATACCTGTAAAAGTTCCTGTGAATGACATCTTTGGCTTGTCCTAGATCTAACATGCTAAGAATCAAATCCTAAGTACTATCTTGTTACGACATGCATGTGTAGATAAAAGATCAATCTTCTTGTCTATACTACTTTGTCCTAATTAATGATCCTTGCCAATCTGTAGTGAACATTGGTTGCTTGACCCGCGCCTACACAAAATATTCCATTTAGCAAGTCTGTACTTGTACTTCTGCTTCTGCTCCTCGCATTGCCAAAAGAACCTAGACCAATACAAGTCTAACATTTTTAACACCACTTTAACTTTCTCGAAATAGGAACGCATGGACATCGGTAAACTAGTAAGGAGAACGTTGATGAGGGTAGTGTCGTCCTCCATATGACAAAAGCTTACCCTTACAACCGTTAAGCTTCTTTTCGAAGCGATCTTTGATAGTTTCCACTCCTTGGTTTTTTAACTAAATTTTCCATTCCTTGTTGGTGAGCTTACGGTGATGAATGGGAATCTCTAAGGTACGTAAATGAAAAGATCCCTCCTCATAGCCAAACGGTTGCCTGTACTGACTCTCCTCTTCCCCGATCTTATCAAAATAGAAGAGCTCACTTTGTGAAAATTATTTTTTAGACCCAAAAGTTGTTCGAAATGACATAGGATCAACTTCATATTAATCGCCTTTTGGAGGTCATGTTCCATAGAAATGACAGTATCATGCACATACTGGAGGATAGAGATTCATCCTTCAACCAAATGCGGGATAAGGACTGCAACTGACCATCCTACTTAGCCTTTCTATGAGAATAACCAACATATCCGTCACAATGTTAAATAAAAAAGGTGACATGAATCACCTTGCCTCAGTTTCTTCCAACTTTGAAAATAATGACCGATGTCATCATTGATCTTAACCGCAACACTCCTACCGTGAACAAAATAAGCCACTTGTTGTCACCCTTCAGCCGCAAAACGTTTCACGTGAATGGCTTATTGAAGAAAATACCACTTTTTTACTTTGTCGTAGGCATTTTCAAAGTCCATCTTAAAGATAACTCCATCGAGTTTCTTAGTGTGGAGCCACTTGACACTTTCATGAGTCCATTGGCCTAATTCTTTCACCCCGCTCAAGTTTTTAATCCCTTGCTGCGGGAATTTCAATTGGCCTAATCCATCCAATCCGCTCGAGTTTTTAATCCGTTGTTGAAGGAATTTCACCACTCGAGTCAAGTTAACATCGGCGCGGACGCGTGAATCAGCCACGCTCGATCAGTCGGACTTCAATTTCTCCACCTCTGAACAAGATCCCGTATCATCCATCCGAAAAGCATAGAAGATTTCTGATGCGCCATCCAGCCACACTTCCGCACGCGCGCGATCGTGATCAGGCCCAGCGAAAACGACGCGCCATTTGTTGCGACCACGAGAGGCTCCCGCCCTACCCGCAGCCATCATGCTTCAGCAGTTAGCACGGTGCTGCCAAGGCATGAAGCTAGTGATTGCGCCTTCGTGTGTCCGTGGTTTTCTCCCGCAAGGGTTTTCATGTAAAAATCTGTGTCTCTTTGTCTCGTTTATTTCTTGTTATTATCTAACAAGTGGTATACAGAGCTAAGGTTACAGATACGAGATTTGAGATCAAGAGTTAGGGTTGCACGCGCCGCAGCCGCCGCGTGACCAGGCGATCCGGCTTCGGATCGATTTCCGCTGCAGCGCTGTACAAAGCCGAGACCGACAGGAGCTTAAAAGGATTCGCTGGCGATCCGTTCGACCACAAGTTCCGCCGAGTTGCCGCTGCTGAGCCGCCGCTTATCCTCGCGAATATACACAGCGTGACACGCGTGCCTGATCTGCTACTACTCCACGCGGAAGCAACAGCTGTGCGTACAGGCTTCCGATGAGACGCTGCTGCTGCATTTACATGTGAAGGCTCAGGTTCCAGGGATATTTTACTAGTAGATCAGCCACCTACTAGTATTCATTACGTGAAGCTACTGTTTTGGTCTCCAATTGCTACGGCCACTTCAAAAGCTACCAGGTGCTATTTGTTTTAGTTCTTTGTCTGCATATTAATTCAATCAAGAATTTTTCTACGGGCTTGTACTACTTTGTGTACACAGATTTATCTATTCATGGCTTCCATGAAGTATGATCTTCCGCTGCTGGATCGTGACACAAGGTTTGCCCTATGGCAAGTCAAGATGCGAGCGTTGTTGACACATGCCGACTATGATGTAGCACTGGATAGTTTTGGGAAGAACCGAATTGAGGACTAGACTGCTGAAGAGAAAAGAATTGATTGTAAGGCTTTGTCATAAATTCAACTCCATTTCCATAATAATATTTTGCAGGAAGTTTTGAGCGAGAAAACTGCCGCCGCTCTATGGTTAAAGCTGAAAGGGATTTGCATGACTAAAGATCTCACCAGCAAGATGCATCTGAAGCAAAAATTATTCCTGCACAGGTTACCCGAGGGAGGTAATGGTTTGAATCATATTTCAGAATTTAAAGAGATCATATCTGATCTAGCTGCACTGGAGGTTAAGTATGAAGAAGAAGATACTTCTTTAATGTTACTTTGTTCACTGCCAAGTTCTTATACCAATTTTAGAGACACCATATTATACAGTCGTGATACTCTCACGCTTAATGAAGTTTATAAAGCTTTGAACTCTAAGAAGAAGATGAAATTAATGGTGCCACATGATGGTTCAAGTTCATCCCAAGCAGAGGGATTATCTATTCGTGGCAGGACAAAGGAGAAGAACTCCAATAATGGAAACAGAGGCAAAAGTAAAAATGGCTACAGGGGGCCGGTCACAATCCAGAGACAAGAAATATTGCAGATATTACAAGAGAGACGGGCATGACATCTCAGAGTGTTTCAAATGTTGCAGAATAAAGAAAAGAGGAAAGGTAACAAACAAGGTGAAAATTCTGCTAACGTTGCTCGTGATGATAGTTCCGATGATGCTCTTGTCGTTATTGCTGGATGTGCTGAGATGAATGATGAGTGGGTACTTGACACTGCATGCACTTTTCATATGTGTCTGCATGGAGATTGGTTTATTATTTTTGATTTCACTACTTCTGTTGGTTCCGTTTTGGGTTTTGATAATTCACCATGCAAGATTGAAGGCATAGGTTCTATTCGAATCAAGATGTTTGATGGCATAATCAGAACTTTGGCAGATGTTCGATATATTTCGAAGATGAAGAGAAATCTTATTTCTATGAGTGCCCTTGATGCAAAGGGATACAAGTATTCAGGTGGAGATAGTGTTTTGAAGGTCACCAAAGGCTCCCTTGTTGTGATGAAAGGTGACTTAAGTTCGACCAATGGTCTTTATTACCTTCGAGGTTCTACCGTTTCAGGTAACGCTACTCCGGTTGTTTCAAAGAATTCTGATTGTGATGCTGCTAACCTTTGGCATATGCGTCTTGGACATATGAGTGAACTTGGTTTAGCAGAGTTAAATAAGAGAGGTCTTCTTGATGGATATGAACCTGGTAAATTGAAATTTTGTGAGCATTGTATCTTCGGCAAACACAAGAGGGTGAAGTTCAATACTTCAGTTCATACAACTGAAGGTATTCTTGATTATGTGCATTCTGATTTATGGGGACCATCTCGCAAGAAGTCACTAGGTGGTGCTAGTTACATGCTGACTATTATTGATGATTATTCGAGAAAAGTATGGCCTTATTTCTTGAAGCATAAATATGAAGCATTCTCAGCATTTAAGGAGTGGAAGATTATGATTGAGAGACAAACTGAAAAGAAGGTAAAAATACTTCGCATTGATAATGGTATGGAATTCTGTTCTAAGCAACTTAAGAATTATTGAAAGTCTGAAGGCATTGTTAGACACTACACCGTTCCTTATACTCCTCAACAAAACGGTGTTGTTGAGCGCATGAACATGACCATTATTTCCAGAGCCCGTTGCATGTTGTCCAATGCAGGTTTGCATAGGCGTTTTTGGGCTGAGGCCGCTTCCACTGCTTGTTATCTCATTAATCGTTCACCATCTATTGCTCTTAATAAGAAAACTCCAATTGAGGTATGGTTTGGTTCACCTGCTGATTATTCACAGTTGAGAGTTTTTGGTTGCACTGCTTATGCTCATGTTGATAATGGAAAATTGGAGCCTAGGGCTGTTAAGTGCATCTTTCTTGGTTATAAGTCTGGTGTTAAAGGTTTTAAATTATGGAATCCTAAAACCCAGAAGGTTGTTATTAGCAAAAATGTTATCTTTAATGAATCTGCTATGTTACATGATGTTTCATCTACTAATGTTCCTGTTGAGAGTGAACAGCAGCCTACTATTCAGGTGGAGCATGTTATTGACTCAGGTGATACATCTAGTAATGAAATTGTTGATGCACATGATGAACCCGTCGTTAATGATGATAATGTCACTCCCACTCCAAATCAGCCTATTGTTCCACCCAGTTGGAATCTCGCACGTGACAGAGTCAGGCAGGGTATTAATAAACTAGTAGGTTAATTGAAGAGTGCAATATTGTTACTTTTGTTTTATCTGTTGCAGAAGAAATTGATGGTAATTCTGAGCCTTCTTCATATTCCGAGGCTATTATTTCTGGCGATAGTAATAAGTGGATGACTGCTATGCATGATGAGATGGAATCACTTGAAAAGAATGTCACTTGGGATTTAGTAAGATTACCTAGAGAGAAGAAACCTATTCGTTGCAAGTGGGTTTTCAAGAGGAAAGAAGGTGTTTCTTCTAATGATGAGACAAGATATAAAGCAAGGTTAGTTGCTAAAGGTTACAGTCAGATTCCAGGTATTGACTATAACGAAGTCTTTTCTCCTGTTGTGAAGCATAGCTCTATTCGCACTTTACTCAGTATTGTTTTCATGCATGATCTTGAGCTTGAACAATTGGATGTTAAAACTGCATTCTTACATGAAGAATTAGAAGAGGATATTTATATGGAACAACCTGAAGGTTTTGTTATTCCTGGAAAAGAAAAGCTTGTCTGTAAGTTAAAGAAATCTCTTTATGGATTGAAGCAATCCCCAAGACAGTGGTACAAGAGATTTGACACCTTTATGCTCTCTCAAGGTTTCAAAAGGTCTAATTATGATAGTTGTGTTTATTTGTAAACTGTCAAAGGTTCAACTATTTATTTACTCCTTTATGTTGATGATATGCTTATTGCTGCAAAGAGTATGTCAGATATTAATGAACTAAAGAAGCAATTGAGTAATGAATTTGAGATGAAGGATTTGGGTGCAGCAAAGAAAATACTTGGCATGGAAATATCCAGAGATAGACCGTCTAGAAAAGTATATCTAAGTCAGAGAGGATATATTGATAAAGTTCTTCGTCGTTTTAATATGCATAATGCCAAGCCAGTAAGTACTCCGTTAGCTGCACACTTCAAATTATCATCAGCTTTATGTCCTAAGTCAGATGCAGATATTGAGTAAATGTCTAGAGTTCCCTATTCAAGTGCAGTTGGTTCACTTATGTATGCCATGGTTTGTTCTCGTCCGGATTTATCATATGCATTGAGTGTTGTCAGTAGGTACATGGCTAATCCTGGAAAAGAGCATTGGAAAGCAGTTCAGTGGATTTTCAGATACCTGCGACGTACTTCTAATGCTTATTTACAGTTTGGGAAAACTAGAGATGGACTTGTTGGTTTTGTTGATTCTGATTTTGCTAGTGATTTGGATAAGAGAAGATCACTCACAGGTTATGTTTTCACCATTGGTGGTTGCGCTGTGAGTTGGAGAGCAACTTTGCAGTCTATTGTGGCTTGTTCCACTACTGATGCCGAGTATATGGCTATTTCTGAGGCATGCAAAGAAGCTATCTGGTTGAGAGGTTTGTATTCTGAGTTTTGTGGAGATTCATCTTGCCCTGCCGTATTTAGTGACAGTCAAAGTGCTATATATTTTACAAAGAATCCAATGTATCATGAAAGGACAAAGCACATTGATGTCAGATTTCATTATATTCGAGATGTTGTTGCTGAAGGCGATTTGAAGGTATGCAAGATAAGTACTCATGATAATCCAGCTGATATGATGACAAAGCCAGTTCCGACCAATAAGTTTGAGCTTTGCTCAGGCTTAGTTGGTATTTCTCACTAGTCCTATGGACTTTGACGCACAAGGTGTTTATGCTGATTTGGATGGAGCTATTCACTTTCTTCGACTATTGAAGGAAATTTGGATCAAGGTGGAGATTGTTAAATTGTGATCCAAATTATAACGTGTTAGACTAGACATAGTACAACTGGTGTGGGCCTTTGCGTTGACGTCGACGCGTACGAGTACAACTCGTTTACTTGTCCTTCAAGGACTCTCATGTATTGCCCTCCTATATATCCCATGTAGTCGCACCTCAGACGGCCTATCGTCTTGTACTTGTAATACTCCTCCTCATAGTGATTGCGCCTTCGTGTGTCCGTGGCTTTCTTCCGCAAGGGTTTCCACGTAAAAATCCGTGTCTCTTTGTCTCGTTTATTTCTCGTTATTATCTAACAAAAGAAGACCTACTGCCCTAGCGGAGCTCGATCAGGGGAAGCTATGTGAGGGGAGGAGAGGCCTGCGACCGAGCGACAGCGAACCAGCAGCGGACGAAACCCTCGGCCCCGACGCGGACGTACCACGTA
The DNA here is from genome assembly GCF_018294505.1 of Triticum aestivum. Taxonomy (NCBI): domain Eukaryota; kingdom Viridiplantae; phylum Streptophyta; class Magnoliopsida; order Poales; family Poaceae; genus Triticum; species Triticum aestivum. The sequence goes on from NC_057800.1 coordinate 601,071,239, forward strand.
ATAACACACAACGCCATGTCGTCTGCCTTGCCTTGGATGACCATTATGCTTTGCTTTGCCGGTGGTTAGTACCAACGATCGCAACACGGGCGGGTGCGCGCATTCAATGCGCGTGCGCTGAGGGCGGGCGGGCGAGACGGCCGGCCGGCCGACCGGAGGTGCCTGTCAACGAGCAGGAGCAGAGAGCAGTGGACACAACGGCAAGCAAGTTGGACCGCTCAAGTGTACGTACGATAACCACTGGCCGCTGATCCATATGCACTGTAGCAGGGCCTGCCGTGTAGGGGCACGGCGGCGCGCACTGTGCGCGCACCGGTCCGGTGTCCGGGCGAGTAGTAGATCACCATCTCTTATCTAAAACCACATCGCAATTAAGCTGACATCGCTACTGCGACTGCACGGAGAAATCAGCGTCCGTTATCCGGCGGTGGAGCCGGCGCGCATGCAGTCTCGCCATGATTCGGCGGCAGATCTTATCTGGAGCACGGTGGAGCCGCGCGCGTCGTAAAAACCAAGGTAGATTTCGCTCTCGGAGAGAGACGGCGCGCGGTGGCCGGCCGGGCCCGATGGATCCACGCCGGCCAAAGCAAAGGCCTCCGCTGCTCTCCGATTTCCCGAGCCCGGTCACATGCCGACGGGAGCACGGGACTTTTGTGCGGCCGGGCAGGCATCGAGTTCACGTGCCTCTCGGTCGACGGGTCGAGTCCCGTCCCCGTCCGCTGGCGGTGGCGCCTACCTGCCCGGCGCCGGGCCAAAAGACGACGGCGGCGGCTGCTGCGCGCGCGCGCGCAACGCTTGTACTGTAGCCGGCGTCCCCGCTCCCGTGCGGAGCGGCATGCGCGCGTCCGTCCGGGCCGGGCTCGAGAGCAAGATGGATGGTACGCTTGTCGTGTTACCGACGCGAGCTGGACCGGTCAGTCCTCGTCCCCATGTCGCCCAGGCCTGCGACAGTTCGGTACCAATGGGGACTCCTCTGCTACGGTACAGGCGCGTAGATCTGTCTCGTTCCTTTCGGCAGTAAAAAGTTCGAAACACGCGCGCACACGGGTCGTCAGAGCGCGCAATCCGGTGGCATGTACTCCCTCCGATTCTTTTTTGTCTGCGCCTAAGAGCGGATACCAAGAGGTGGGCTCGCTGCATGCTATATGGACAGAAATGCCCCTCTGCGCATGCGCGTGGACGGGAGGAGCAAAGCAGCAATAAATGCCCCCATGCAACCCATTGGCTCTCCGCCCGCATTCTCCTCTCTCTGCATGTTGCATGGCTGTCTATCTCTCTCTCTCACACGACGTGCATGCCGTGACGCTGGCCTATGAGCAGCTCGAGTAGAGATAGCAATCTTCTCTTCAAAAGAGATGTGATCTTCCACAGATTTTTGCTTCGATCAAAACTGTATAGCGCCAACAATTCAAGTTCCCTCCTAAACGCAACACAGCGCAATTTCACTTCCCTCCTAAACAAGCAGAGCGCCATGAAGTAGCCTCGAAAATTTGCTTCGAAAATTAGCTTACCGGCCGCCAGCGCCATGGATTTGCAGTTCCCTCCAAAACCAAAAAATCATGTCTATAAATCAAGCTCCATGGAAAGACCAGCCTACACACCTCTCCTTAGTCCGTATGCTTTTCCCTGCATCAGCACGAGCATGCAATGGATCACCTCGACCTCAACTCCGCCATTAACTGGAACGAGGTTGAAGAACACTATGATGGCAATGCTGAAGACATGCATTACGTGTATGTGTTCGAGGAGAGCGATGACGGTATGGATCGAGTTTTTCCCTTTGATCTTATGCCGTTTTATCTTCCCTTCTTGATCTGTTGCCCACGTTTAAATTTCAGAAGACGCTGCTGCGGAGCATGCCCATGGCGACGAACGCGGCGTGCACGACGCCAGTGCCCCAGGCGGAAGCGGAAGCGGAAGCGGTGGTCCGAGCCCTGCTGACCGCGTGCACGGCGCCGATGCCCCAGGCGGAAGCGGAAGCGGTGGTCCGAGCCCTGCGGACGGCGTGCACAGCGCGGACACCCCAGGCGGAAGCGGGGGTAGTGATCCGAGCCGTGCCGACGTCTGAACGTGGTCGTCCTATATTCATCCAGCAGGATAATGCCAGGACTCATGTCAATGTTGATGATCCGGTTTTCCTTGCCGCGGCCCAGGCAGATGGGTGGGACATTCGTTTGGTGTGTCAGCCACCGAACTCCCCTGATCTTAACATACTTGATCTAGGATTTTTTGCTGCCTTACAATCATTGTTTCAGAAGTTATTTCCAGGTTCCATTGATGACATAGTCCGCAAGGTGTGCCAGGCATTTGAGCAATACCCAACTGAGAGGTGCAACAGGATATTCCTAACTCTACAATCTTGCATGCGTGAGGTTTTGAAGGATAAGGGAGGCCAACACTACAAGGTGCCGCACATGAGGAAGCTAGTCCTTGCAAATGTTGATGCCCTCCCGGTGAAGTTGCCTTGTGATCGATCCATCGTGGACGAGGCGAGGGCTTTTTTACTTCAGTAGTGTGGTGGTATTTTGTTGGAATCAGATCGTGATCCATCTTTTGAGTGCTATTGTTGATGTAAGAAGATTATGTAATCGATCTTTGAGTGCTATTGCTGGTGTAATCAGATCATGTAATCCATCTTTTGAGTGCTATCATGATGCAATCCAAACGTTGCAAAAAAAGAAGAACCATATTTCAAACAGAACAACTAGCTAGCAGCACAAGTCAAACTAAACAACTGGTTTCACATAGGTTCACGTCAAACAAAACAACTAGTAGCAAGATCATCACATTGGTTTAACTAGCAAAAGTTCTTCAACTCCAGCATCGCACCTGCATGGTTCAAACTCCACAAGGCTGATCATCACTCATGAAACTCCGGCAGATAAATTTTCATGAACTCACGCTTTGTCGTTTCATCCGGCACAGAGAATTGCTCCGGCAGTGGCAAAGATTCTTCCTCCGGCATCGAGTCAGGAGCATAAAGAAGAGATGCATCAATGTCGCCGGCCTCTTCACCCTCCGTGCCGGCCAGCAACTCCTCGTCGTCGCGCTCCAGTGCGTGCACGCTGCTGTCCGCGAGCAAGCGTCCCCATCGCGCACACCTTGGGCAGTTTGTGTTGCCTCGTCCATGGCCACCACACAAAGAGCACGGGAAGCCAGGTGTGTAACCGTAACAGTTGGACATTAGATCTGCATCATCGGAAAATGATGCACTCACCTCCGGCGAGTGTACTTTTGCATGCATGCCGCCGTCGCTGGCGACGCCCTCCGCAAACGCATGGCCTCCCGAAGCGAGCGCCGGGAGGACGACGTCGCCCTCCTCCGCGACCACCTGGACGCCGAGCGGGTGGATGACGCCGTCCGCGAGCGCGCCATCGCCCTGTTGGATGCCGCCCTCCACGGACACGCCGTGAGGCAGCTGGAGGACGCCGTCCGCGAGCGCGCAATCGCCCTGCAGGACGCCGCCCTCCACGGACACGCCGTGAGGCAGCTGGAGGACGCCGTCCGCGAGTGCGCAATCGCCCTGCAGGACGCCGCCTGTCGTGGGAACGCCGTCGCGCGAGTGGTCGACGCCGTTCTTGAGTGCTCCGTCGTCCTTCTGGACGGCGCCCTCTGCGGGAATGCCGTAGTGCGGATGGACGTCGCCGTCGTCAAGCGCGCCGTCGTCCGGGGCGCTGCAGTCAGCGAGCATGCTGTCCTCCGCAAGCAGGCTATCAAGCACGAGCTCGCTGTCTTCTACAGGCTGGCTGTCTTCCCACAAGTAGCTAGACTCCATGAGGTTGAGCTTGAGAGGGAGGAGAAGAAGATGGAGTAGAAGGCGAGTAGATAGGAGGAGGACGCATGCGTGCTGACGTACTGTACGAGGAAGAAAAAGGAGGCGAGCTAGCTGGCTTAATTAATGCGAGAGAAGGAGGCGAAGCGAAGGAGGAGGGGTATTCCAGGAAAGAATGGGTGGCTGAACCGAACGCGCAGACCATTTCGGATTTTTCGGGAAAAAATTATACGCAGACTAAATGGGATCGGAGGGAGTAGTATATTTGTCTTCGTTCCCGTCTGCATGCATCCGCCAATCGCACATCGCAAGTACACCGCCACGCGACACTCTTTTTTGCCGGACAAGTTTCCCTTTTTCACCTTTGATCGTAGCGTACTGTACTGTAAATACTGACGCCTCTGCAGGGGCGAGCGTGCACGCGGCGCTCCACGCTTTGGTAAAGCAGCTAGCCTAGTCTAGCGCGCTCCGGTTTCCCAGCGTGGAAGAACGCTATCCGAGACGAGAGAGACCAACAGCCCCGTCGCGCGTCGTTGAGCTCAACCTCAGCCCCAGCCCCAACGGCGACAGGCACCAGAAGGAGTTGACAACGGGCGGGATATTGCAAAAACAAAGCCCGAGCACTGTACGACGGGTATGAAGATCCATCCATCCACATTGATCTGATTCGATTTGATTTGTTGCCGCGTGAGCTCCCTGAGCGCGGAAAGTGATTGTTCTTCTTCCTCGTGCTGTTGCGTTCCCCTGCAGCCTTCCGAAATCCCCACGACCTGTCTCCATTCCATTCCTCTTGTTTAAAAGGGCATGATGACACCCTACTCCCCAGAGCAGATGCCCCCCTACCCCTCCGTCGCCCCCTCTTCGGCAATGGTGGCGTCCCAGAGCACGGCGTGAACAAGGCCGAGCGACCCGGGCGACGGCAGCAGAGGAGGAAAGGCACCGCCCAGCCCATTCCGAGCTCTCCCGTCCCCGACAGGACAGGCCGGCGAGGTTTGATTTGATGCTCCTTCTTTCACATTTCCGCCATGCATTTCCTCCCTCAGCGTCTCGCATCATCCATGCTAGCTCGGTTGCATCACGCATTTGTGCCCCGTTGGAATCGGTCCAAAGGCGAGAGGGGAGGGACGACATGCATCCCACGATGGAGAGACCTCCAATTTTGCTCCCAGCTCGTCTCGTACATATATGTGCAAGCCCATGTCTACCACCCACTACCAGCCTAGCTCGTTTGGCCGACATTTCTCAAGAAAAAAAGAAGCTAGTTCGGCCGACAGGGTTGCTTATGTATCCGGCAGATACAAGCTGTAAAGCTTCTCGGGCCGTCCCTCCCTCCCCAAGCTTTGGGGATTTTTGTCTCTCGTCGTCACCAATCACCCCATAAATACATGTGGGCATCAATAACTCAGTCTGTTAGTTTATCCTGAGGTAAAAGCATGGCTTATTTCTGCTTTCTCCTTTCATTTCTCTCGGGCGCTTTGGCTAATGGAAAGGAGATTAGGTGCGCACGTATTTAATACCCGAGCTACTAATTAACTGGATGTACACGTACTTGCCATTTGGCCCAACTACTTTTCCACCATTCATGTGCACCATTGCATTGATTTTGTTTTGTGTGTGGGGAGCTTGAGTAAGGGTGAAGAGATAGTGAGCAAAACAAAAGGGCAAGCCTCCCATGGTGATGGTGGTGGATTCTTGCTTGCTTGCTCGCTCGCTTGCTTCGGCCGCACCTCTCTCCGGGCTCAAGTCTGGTGGTTGTAGTGGCGCGCGTATAATGTGCGCTATCTTGCAAGGGACCATGCATGTAGACGGCCGGTGATCATCGCCGCCCGTGCCAAAGCAAAGCTTAAAGAAACGGGCGCCTCCCGGTTTAAGGATGATGCCTCCCGATTAGTGCTGTTTAAAAAGCCACGGGGCCGTCGCTGTTGGGTGGCTAAGTGGTTGCGGTGCACTGGTTAGTGCCAGGTTAGACGGGGAAGCAATCGGCAAGCAAGCCTAGCCGGGAATGATGCGCTAGTAGTACTACAACGCTTGCTTGCTTGCTTCCCTCCATTATTTAGTTGCTTTTCTCGTGCATGTGGAGAGGAGATACTAGTACTACAAAGGGCCTTCTCGCCCTCCATCGCCATAGCAAAGTGGCGATTAGCGTCTAGCTAGCCTTCTCTTGGCCTCTCCCCCCTGCCTTCTTCCTCCGGTCCAGAGAGGGAGCCGAGCTGACCGCCCTTTTCTGCTTGTCTCGTTGCAGCTTTCTTTCCTGTAGGTGGGCAAACCACACATACCAGCAGTGCCGGTGGCTCTCAATCAAATTTCGGAACAGAGATATAGCCGGCCGGCCATGCAGACAGCCAAGGCGAGGTATGTTCCGTTCGTTCGTTCGTGCCATCCTCCCCCTCCGTCCTCTACTCTACTGAGCACTGAGTTCCATCCATGTGCCGCTTGATATTTTTAGCAGTTTGATTGTCCGTTTTGAGGCGTCATGTGCTGCCGCTTATTTGATTCTTTCCTCCATGCGTTGCTTATCTTGACGCGTACCATGCTTTGTTTATCTCCATGCATCGGTCTCCGCGATGTTAGATAGATTCTACTCTTCCATACTCAGATCATCTGAGCACGGATTCAGTCAATGTGCATGCACCGGTTTTACTACTACCTTCCCCTTGACGCCAAAGCTGTTCTCCTATCTCGCCTTCATCCGGTTACTGTTCTGCTCCCTCGCAAAGTTTTGAGCAGAGTTAACCTGTGTTCGAACCTCCCTTCATCAATGGACTGGAACTGGAGGCAGCACTGCTGATTGATATGCTCTGTGCTCAGGGAGATTAAACAGAGGCTCTCAACAGCTGCAGGCCTGCAGCTACAGGAGCACCAATATCGCATGCTCGTTACAGTATACTACTGTACCTTAGATAAACATAACCAATCACGCTAATTTCGCCCCGTGACATGTTAACCATTCGTGTGGGCGGCCATAAACTACGCTTCCACCCTTACACACCACCACCTATCTTGCCGGAGGCAGCCAGGAAGCGACCAAAATTTTCAAAATCGGGGGCGCACCGCACTGCACGCATGTGGCCGTGACTGCTTGCAGATGGCTCCATTTTCTTGATGAAATGCAGATGGCGCCATGGGCAACGCCTGTCCGGTTCTTGAGCCCGGCGCCAAGCGGCCAAAGGAGCCGCAGTGCGGCGCTGGTCCACCTGCCTCCCCTCGCTAACCCGCATCTGTAAAGCCTCGCCCCCGTGCTTGCATATCACGGGGGATCATTAGGTTATTAAGCTAATGCGCCTCCCCTTTCCCGGCTCCTGCCTGCCTCTCTCCCTCTCTCTCTGTCTCTCTCGCTCGCTCGCTCGCCCGGTTGCTCCCCATTCACTTCTTGTCGGTCTCCTTTGCCGCTTTCGGCCGGCCTCGGATTCTTTGTTTCCCCATTGCTTCTCGCGGCTTCTCCTCTCTGCATCTGGTTCACTTCGCTCGAGCTGAAGTGTTTTGAGCCGTTGAATCCGGAGCGGTTCTTGAGCTTTGCTTTCTGGTCAGAACTTTTTCTCCCCTGCGTTTGGGATGAAGGGGGGCACTGGAATCCTGCGCCTCCTCCTCTAGTCATGCTGTACTTGAGCAAGATGCATTTTCTGAGGTTATATTCGAGCAGTACAGCCGTGAGGCAAGGAACCTCACTTCAGCCTCAGCTAGCTTCCCCTACCTTACGATTTTCTTTTCCTTTTTTGGTTGAGGTTTCTGACTGACTGTACTTGTGCGTTCTTGGCATGAAGGAATGGCTCCGTGGAACACCCTGCCCGCGGGTCTCCCCTCGGAGCAAGCAAGACGGGCCGGCCGACGAGGCTGGCCGGCCTGGACTCCGGCGTCGACGCGGCGGCCACCAAGTCGCCCACCGGCCGGAGCCCCAAGGTGGAGCGCCGCACCACCATGAGCGCCGAAAGAGAGGTACGAATCTCTGCTTCCAATTTGTTTTTAATCTTTATTAGAAAGAAAGGGATTTTTGAGAGACTGTTGAGAGTTCGTTACGAGCACTTAAGAGATGTCGCTACATGTTCTTGAATGCCACCCATGTTTTCTCACATTTTGCCCGGATTTGGCAATACCTGTATCTGTCGACGTTGATACTGTCTCGGTTCGCTGTAGTTGGCTATTGGTCTGTCCCGCTCTTGATGTAGCAGACTGTCAGTTACTCCGAGTACACTGAAACAGACAGGTACCTCTATCCGGTAGCTAAAATGAAGTGTTCCCATTAAGCGATATTAATATTACTAGTAGTTGTCCTAGTAATCATCCGAGTATGGTTTGATTTACCGCAACACGGAGGCCAACTCCAGATAAAAGTTTCAGACAGAGAGGGACACTGTACTTACATCGGTAGTTATTCTCTGTACTGGTTATGTCTTCAGAAAAAACAAGAAGGTTAAGCATAGTACTAATCAAGTACCTTTAGAACACACAAAATACTTCGTTCTTACTTGGTCAAATGATCATTTTTTCGAGCTAATGTTCGCGCCAATTTTCACAAATCCGTGCCTTACTGCAAGGACAACTGCCAACAGAACTCTTGCAGTGTGATGATGCGAAGTGGTGAAAGTATTTTCTTTCGAGCCGAAAGTGGTGAAAGTTGGCAGGGGCAGTAATGCACAGCAAGACAATCATCTAAAATTCCAAATACCAGAACTTTCCATCACTAATCCCTCGCTAATCATGCCATGGTTGAAAGTGAAGCCACGACGAGTTTGCTGATTGGAGTTTGGCACACACCACTAATCTTCTGCTGAATTTGATGACTTCAGAAAAGGAGGTCGCCCATGAAGCTGTCGGAGCTCGAGTCCCAGCTCTCGCAGCTGCAGGACGAGCTCAAGAAGGCCAAGGAGCAGCTCCATTCCTCGGAGAACTCCAGGAAGCGGGCCCTGCAGGAGGCCGAGGAGGCCAGGGCGCAGGCGGCGGAGGCGTCCGCGCAGGCCAGCGACTCGCGGGGGCAGCTCGCCGAGCTCTCCTCGGTGGAGCAGACCCGCATCTTCGAGCTCCGCCGGCTCTCCCAGGAGCGCGATCGCTCGTGGCAGTCGGAGCTGGAGGCCATGCAGAAGCAGCACGAGGCGGACTCGGCCGCGCTCGTCGCCGCCATGGGCGAGGTGCACCGCCTCCGCGTGCAGCTCGCCGCGGCCGCCCGCGCCGACCGCAAGCAGGAGGTGGCGGAGGCGCTGGCGACCGTTGACGAGCTTAAGGCCAAGCTCTCCGCGAGCGAGGAGGCCGAGGCGCGGGCGCGAGCGTTGCACGAGGAGTGCAAGCAGCAGCTGGAGGCGAGCCGGGCCACCATCGACTCGCTGCTCACCGACGGCTCCAAGCTGATGGACTCCTTCAGCCTCGTCGTCACGGAGCTCGAGGAGTCGCGCGCGAAGCTCAAGGCCCTCGAGGAGGAGGTGGCGGAGACGACGTCGGTGAAGGCCGCCGCCGCCGCCGGCCAGAGCTGCAACTGCTCGGACTCGGAGGCCGCCGAGCTGAGGTCGGCGCTGGAGGACGTGGAGGCCAGGTTCCAGGAAGAGAAGATCCTGAGCACCGTCGAGACGCAATGCGCGTACGAGCTCATGGACCAGATCAAGGTCGAGTCCGACCTGCGGCATGGCAAGCTCGCCGCCGCGCTCGCGAGCGCCAAGTCCGAGGTCATGTTCCTCAAGGCGAGCCTGTTCGACAGGGAGTCCGAGCTGCGGCGCGCCCATGACGCGACCAAGAAGCTGCAGGACGACGCGAGAACGAACAGCACGGCGGACGAGCTGAAGGCGCAGCTGCAAGGCGCGCTGCAGGAGAACGGGCAGCTGAAGCTCGAGCTGCGGCAGTACGAGTCCGAGAAGGTCCCCGAGAAGTCGGACGCCGACGCGGCGGCGGAGGCGGCGAAGAAGGGGGAGACGGAGGCCGAGCTGAGGCGGCTGAGGGTGCAGGCCGAGCAGTGGCGGAAGGCCGCCGAGACCGCCATGGCGTTGCTCACCGTGGGCAAGGGCGGCAACGGGAAGATCTTGGACCGCGGCGAGTCGCTGGACGGCGGCAAGTACGCGGGCCTGTACGACGAGCTCGACGACGACGCGGCGGCGGCCAGGAAGAACGGCAACGTGCTCCGGAGGATCAGTGGAATGTGGAAGAAATGAGGCTGATCGGCCGATCAACTGATGTCAAGTAGTGGCGTGGCTCGATCGTAGGGATCGAGCTGTTCATTTTTTCCCTCGCTTGTAAAATTGTTTTGCCGGTTCTCGTGGTGTAAAAACATAGGTGTGATTGTACTGAACGTGCTCATAGATGTATCATACGCGGTATATGATGAATTGAATCAGTTCATCCTTTGATCGTAATACTGTACTCCCTCTGTCCGTGAACAGGTGTACTTCTATCTTTGTCCTAAGTCAAAAGTTTTAAAATTTTGATTAACTATAAAGAAAAGAATAATAACATACTCCCTCCGTTCCAAAATATAAGTCTTTATAGAGATTTCAATAGATGACTACGTACGAAGCAAAATAAGTAAATCTATACTTTAAAATATGTCTACATACATATGTATGTTGTAGTTCATTTGAAATATCTAAAAAGACTTATATTTCGAAACGGAGGGAGTATATGACATCAAATTGGCGTAGTATTATGAAAGTAAATTTCAAATCGGATCTAGTGATACTATTTAGTGTCATAAATGTTGTTATTTTTTCTATAAAGTTGATCAAAGTTTTAAAACTTTGATTTAAGACAGAAACTAGAATTACACTTATTCATGGACAAAGGGAGAGTACCTACGTAAACTCTTCCACCTTTGATAAAACCACCACCCTCGGGCCCGAATTGTCAAAGGTTGGAACATGCATTCTTGCAAATCTAAATTTTTGGTATGGAGAATCAAACATTAGCTGGCACATGGCCGCAACCCGTGCCGCCGACCGTCCGCCGCCCCTGGTGCTGACAAAATGGAACTCCTCACCTCCACTTCACCTTCGGCCACTCTCACTGGTGCCGGCGGCTTGAATTCGCAACATCACCGCCACACTTCTTGAACATAATTGATGGCTTGCACACAGCATGAAGGTGCGACCGGACACTGCTCCATCAGGGTGAAAATTCTGGGGCGCTGCAACAGAACGACGACGACTACACGACCACGCTCCAGCACTACCTGCATGTCAGACGGACCCCGCCGCTAGCTTGTCGCCGATCATCGAAGAGGAAGAAGGAAAACTGTGGGAACAATCTCTCTAAACACATCAACGGATGAAATCTCTCCACACCCCTTCAAAATAAAGGATAGGATTATCTTTTTAGAAAATACTTTGTCCGCCGCCTGTGTATGTCGTTATGGAGCGGCCCATTAGCGGATGATGTACGCTTGTACGCCCTGTGTATGCCGTGATGGACCGGCCCATTAGCGGATGATGTACGCTTGTATGTCCATTGAAATATGTCGCAAAAAGAATAGTGCTAGGCGAGGATTCGAACACAGAACCTCCTGCTGCAAATAGCAAGCTGATAGCCACTATAACTAAGAGCATCTTCAACAGGTGCCAAAAAATGGATCCCCACGCTAAAAACCGTCTTCTTTGGGTGCCAGAGACGCTCCATCAGATGCTGCAAAATAGTGCGGACGCAAAAAAATTTAACCCACACGGTTAAAAGCACTATCGCACGCTGCAAATGTTGTGCGCCGGACCGCGCGCGCTTTATAATTTGCACTGCGTGTTTTTTTGGGCGCGCGTTTTTGGACATGTGGAAAACCAATGTTGACCGCGGCGCGCTAACAGTGCTACAGTGGGGTTGTAAAACTATTTTAGCCCTTGATATTTTTGCGCCTATGTTGGAGATGCTCTAACAAGCGCTTGTGACTATTTAGATAGCGCAATGTTTTAAAAGAAATTAACAACATCGCCAGATCCTAAAAGAAGCGAAAAAGATTTCTGAAAAAGTGAATATTTGTTAGACCCAGATATTTCGTAAAAAGTTGTGAACAAAAAAAAAATAAACTTGAACATTTTTTTGAAACTCTCAAACTTCTTTTCGAATTTTGAAGATTTTTAAAACATGAATGTTTTCTGAAACACGAACAAACTTTTCAGAATATGAGGTACTGTAGTGAACATTTATCCAAACACAAATAGTTTTTGAACTTTGAACATTTTTCAAAAAGTGGACATTTTTTATAACATGAACAACTTTTGAAAACCGATAGGTATCGGAGCGAACTTTCTTTTAAAAAGCAAACATTTTTGAATTTTACATATTTTGGAAACACAAACAATTTTTGAAACATTTTATTCAATACGCATACTAAATTTTGAACAGCCTTTGGAACATTTTTTGAATTTTGAACAGCCTTTGGAACAAGAACATAAATTTAAAGTTTTGAAGCATTTTATTCAATGCGCATACTAAATTTTGAAAATATAAAAAACAAAAAACTGTGAAAACCGGTTCAAGATCCTACTAGAAGGTTTCCAAAACCGATACTGTAGGACATGCGTTATCTCATAATTGGCCTGGCCCATCTTATTCGGTAGGTCGCTCGTTTGTGTGCGAATGAGCCACAATTTGTCGCAACAAGTGGCAAATAGGGATTTCCACCGTACTTCTTAGTGAATACTTTTTGAAAATCTGCAAAAAAATACTTTTTATTTAAATCTGCAATATTTTTATGAAAAAATAGATGACTTTTTCCAAATCCGCGAACGCTTGGGTGGGCCCAACGGTAGCGATGTCATCGTGTAGTTACTTTTTTATTTTTAATTTTTCGTTAATTCATTTTTCTCTTTTTTGAACTTTATTATTCTTTTGAGATTTGTAAAAAAATCTTTGGAACACCAAAAAATGTTCTTGCCTTAAAATATCGTTTGAAATTTCAAAAAAATATTTCTATTTTTGAACTTTGTTCACAAATTTAAGAAATGTTTGCGTTTCTAAAGAAGCTGATATTCTTTTTTAAAGTACGTGGTCTGAAATTTCTGTTCAACACCAATTGTTGAAAATTTATTAACAATTTTGAAAAATGTCTTGAAGTTTAGAAAATTTTCATACAGAAATTGAAATAGCAAAATTGTTGACAAATTTAAAGAAATGGTTAGGACATAAGAAAATGTACAAGTTGATTGATAATGATGAAATTGCAAATAACATATGCATTAAAATTAGAATAAACTATATGCTTACGGATGCATCTGTCTGGCCTAGTCTAACACACACCTCTCAACTGGTTGTTTTTTTAGATGATGGATAAATGGTTCCAACTTCTTGCATCAATCTGGTTTATCGAGAAAAACTTTTGAAGATATAAATTTTTTCAAATATCCAAAATATTTGGCATAATGCAATAAATTGGTCACAGAGGCTGATGGAAACAAATTGGGGGTCATTTGACGGATGTAAAAAATGCGCTTTCAAACGGATCCTTCTGGCCTATCCGAACACCCTTAGTTGCGACATCTTTGAAATGACCTCCTGTGGCTGGCACTCCAGGTGGGTTGCCCACCAGGTGTTCGAGCGTGAACGCGTCGTTGCTGCCGAACGTGTTCACGCCGCTCTCCTTGGTGCTCCAGTCCCAGCGAACTAGTGTTCTCATCAAAGACGGCGTCATGGGGACACGCCGAGTGGCCGGATCGTAGGCACTGTAGCCCTTTGTCCCTTGCTCGTAGCCGACAAAAATCATCAGCCGGCTCCGATCAGCCAACTTCTTCAGTCCAGGGTGCGTGTCCTTCACATGCACGACACAACTGAATGTGTGCAGGAAGTGCACACTTGGCTTGCTTTCGTGCTAGGCTTCGAACATGTTTCTCTCAACATACAAACATGTTGGGGAATACAGTATTTCAAAAAATTCCTACAATCACGCAAGATTTATCTAGGAGATGCATAGCAACGAGAGGGGAGAGTGTGTCTACGTATCCTCTTAGACCGAAAGCGGAAGCGTTTCATAATACGGTTGATGTAGTCAAATGTCTTCGCGATCCAACCGATCCAAGCACCGAACGTACGACACCTCCGCATTCAGCACACGTTCAGCTCGGTGACGTCCCTCGAACTCTTGATCCAGTTGAGGCCGAGGGAGAGTTTCGTCAGCACGACGGTGTGGCGACGGTGATGATAAAGTTTACCGGCGCAGGGCTTCGCCTAAGCACTATGACGATATGACCAAGGTGTGTAACTGTGGAGGAGGGCACCGCACATGACTAAGAGAAACTTGTGTGTCCTTTGGGGTGCCCCCTCCCACGTATATAAAGGGGGGAGGAGGAGGAGAAGGCCGGCCTAGAGGGGGCACGTGCAATGGGGAGTCCAACTAGGATTCTCAATCCTAGTTGGAGTCCCCTTCCATCCAAGAGAAGGAGAAGGAGGGAAGGAGGAAGAGGAGAGAACGAAGGAGGAGGGGCGCCGCCCCCTCCCCTTGTCCAATTCGGACTGGGAGGGGGGGCGCAACCTCTGGCCGGCCCTCTCTCTTCTCTGATAAGGACCATGATTGCCCATTAACTTCCCGGGGGGAGGAGGGGTTCCGATAACCCCCGGTACTCCGAAACGACCCGAACCATTTAGGTGTCCGAATGTAGCCTTCCAATATATAAATCTTTATGTCTCGACCATTTCGAGACTCCTCGTCATGTCCGTGATCTCATCCGGGACTCCGAACAAACTTCGGTTCATCAAAACACGAAACTCATAATTCAAACCGTCATCGAATGTTAAACGTGCGGACCCTACGGGTTCGAGAACTATGTAGACATGACCGAGACACATCTCCGGTCAATAACCAATAGCGGAACCTAGATGGTCATATTGGTTCCCACATATTCTACAAAGATCTTTATTGGTCAAACCGCATTACCACATACGTTGTTCCGTTTGTCATCGGTATGTTACTTGCCCAAGATTCGATCGTCGGTATCATCATACCTAGTTCAATCTCGTTACCGGCAAGTCTCTTTACTCGTTCCGTAATGCATCTTCCCATCGATAACTCATTAGTCACATTGCTTGCAAGGCTCATAGTGATGTGCATTACCGAGAGGGCCCAGAGATACCTCTCCGATACATGGAGTGACAAATCCTAATCTCGATCTATGTCAACTCAACCAACACCATCGGAGACATCTGTAGAGCATCTTTATAATCACCCAGTTATGTTGTGACGTTTGATAGCACACAAGGTGTTCCTCCGGCATTCGGGAGTTGCATAATCTCATAGTCTAAGGAACATGTATAAGTCATGAAGAAAGCAATAACAGAAAAACTAAATGATCATTATGCTAAGCTAACGGATGGGTCTTGCCCATCACATCATTCTCTAATGATGTGACCCCGTTCATCAAATGACAACACATGTCTATGGTCAGGAAACTTAACCATCTTTGATTAACGAGCTAGTCTAGTAGAGGCATACTAGGGACACTCTGTTTGTCTATGTATTCACACATGTACTAAGTTTCTGGTTAATACAATTCTAGCATGAATAATAAACATTTATCATGATTTAAGGAAATATAAATAACAACTTTATTATTGCCTCTAGGGCATATTTCCTTCAAAACATACCACCACAACATGTAACTGTGCGTGGAAAAAGTTTCACCTCAACATGCAAACCATGCATGAGAATGTATTTTAAGTTTCAATTCTCCTATTACTAATCTAAATATTCAAATTCCATACAATCAATTTTCATTGAAATACATTTCAACCAACTCCCATAACAATATGTGAGGTATCATACTTATATTCAATAAGTATTTAATACTCATACAATTATTAATGTATTTTAAATTTTAGTTCTTATATTATTAATCGAAATATTCATGTCCCATCCAACCATATCTCATCTGAATATATTGTGATCAATTTTCGCATCGATGCACTTGGTCACACATATATTGGATAGTAATTTACATCTATAAAATATGAAATGTCTTTTCACTTTCAGTGCTCATATTACTAATTGAAATATTTGTGTTCCCTGCAACCAAATATCATCTAAATATGTTGCAATCAATTCCAGCAACCACATGTGTGGTATGTCTAGTTCCAACAATATACAAAACCAACCTATAATGTTGATAGGCGGAATCACCTGGTTCTCTCCCTCCTACCATCACATAATCACATACGAGCGTTGAGTTCCCCAAGAAAATCACTCAACTAACCTAGCACCCCCACCTCATACATTCGGCAAGGGAAGGCTCATTTATCCAATTAACCCTAGCTGAAGGACCGCAAAGACATGGAGAAGAAGAATCCCTGGACGATTTCTTGCTCCAACACCTGCATCAACAGAATTTCAACATTCTTCTACAAGTATGACGATATATGCTCGACCGTGTTCTTCATGCGCAGTTCAACTCTGAAGTCCTTGCAACTGTGGCATCGCCCTGGTGTTCGATACTTCCATTATGTCAGTTTCAATATTGTTCAGTTGAGCCTTGTCTTTGATATGTCTTAAACGTATCTACATTCTTTTTGTAGCTTCATGCTATATGCTTGTTAAATATGTAATGTTTTATCATTTATTTGGACTAACATATCATAAAGTTTCACAGTGCTATTTCATGTTTTCACTAAACACTCTAAAAAATATTGGAGAAAATTGGGGGAAGTTTCTTATGATAAAGGAAGTCTAGCACCATGAGGCCACCTTGGCGGCGGGGGGGGGGGGGGGGGGGGGTTGGCACATGGGCCACACGCCCTAGCGATGCACCAGGAGAACATGTGGGCCCCACATGATCTGCCTTCCCATGGTTCTCGTCTCATGTCTGATAAATACCCTCAAAACCTTCTTTCATAATTATCGCATATTTTTCTGACCCTGCCACTCGCATTCCGAGATGATCCAATTAGAAGTCTTACTCTAGTACTCTGTCAGGGGGGGGATCACCACCTCCATAATCAACATCCACCCTTGCTTCTACCATGGTAAGAGCATCTCCAGCCGCGCCCCCAAGAAGGCCCCCAGGCAATTTTTCGGCTGCTGGTGCCAAAAAATCAGCCCAGTCGCGCCCCCAAGGGCCCAGTTTTCGCCGGCTCGGGCCGAAATTGACGCCGACGGACCCAACCCGAACCCGGTGCGCTGGGGGTCGCTCGGGGGCGCCGGGCGAATCGTTTTTGGCGCGAAGAGCCGCAGGCCAGCCGCGTCCGCGACTCGACTCTCTTCTTGCCGCTTCGTCGTCCTCATCGCCTTGTTTCCCGTGACGAATCAATGCCAAAGTTGCGCGCTGCCGCGCCGGTCAGCCTCCATTGATGCCTCACGGGCGGCGCAGTGAAGGCCGGGCGACGCGCGTCCCCTCGGCCGCCACACCATTAAGCCATGCGTAATGTGTCAGCCAAGCCTACCACGTGGCGCCTCCGCCTATATAAGCCGACCACCAGCACGCCGGAGGCACGCACAAATACTCCACTGCCGACGCGCCCATTTCTCCCCCTTCCTCCTCTCGCCGTCTCCAGTTCAGAAGAATGGCCGAGCGCTTTCCAGGCGACGGCGCGGCGGCGAATGGCTTTGGGCGCCGCCATCTTCACGAGGACGAGGCTCGCCTTCTTTTCGAGGCCGAGTTGTTGGGGAACATAGTAATTTCAAAAAAATTCCCACGCACACGCAAGATCATGGTGATGCATAGCAACGAGTCTACGTACCCTCGTAGACCGAAAGCGGAAACGTTAGCACAACACGGTTGATGTAGTCGTACGTCTTCACGATCTGACCGATCAAGTACCGAACGCACGGCACCTCCGAGTTTTGCACACGTTCAACTCGATGACGTCCCTCGAACTCCGATCCAGCCGAGTGTTGAGGGAGAGTTTCGTCAGCACGATGGCATGGTGACGATGATGATGTTCTACTGATGCAGGGCTTCTCCTAAGCACCGCTACGATATGATCGAGGTGGATTATGGTGGAGGGGGGCATCGCACACGGCTAAGAGATCAAGAGATCAATTGTTGTGTCTTTGGGGTGCCCCCTGCCCCCGTATATAAAGGAGTGGAGGAGGGGGAGGGCCGGCCCTCTCTATGGAGCGCCCTAGGGGAGTCCTACTCCCACCGGGATTAGGATTCCCCTTTTCATAGTAGAACTAGGAGCCCTTCTGTCATGGAGTTGACACGGCAGATGTCCTAGAGCAAGGACTTAGTCGTAGGGCCATCGCACTAGGATGCTTAAAGGGGTTGATCGGGACAAAGGACACACGAGAGAGTTTTTATACTAGTTCGGCCCCTTATGATGAAGGTAAAAGCCTACATCTAGTTGGGATTGGTATTGCTGAGGTTTCGATCTCCAAGGGGCTAAACTCGCCGGCTTGGTTATCGACTTTGTTGTTTCTTGCCCTAAACCGCCACCGGGTCATCCCCTTATATACACGGGTTGACACCAAGTGGCTTACAGAGTCCCGGCCGGCTCATAATCGTGTCCGGCTCGGTGACTTCTTTTACATGCCTTTCTGTACAAGTATTTGCCGTCCATATGGCAGTTTACAATAACGGGCCTTAAGCCGGCCCGAGGCCCTTGGGCTTTTTATATGTTTAGTAAACTATCATCTTGATTGCATATTGGGCTTCTTAGGTAACCCGCCATTAGGGCTGACCCGGCCCCTCCCGGGCGGGTCATACTGGTAGTAATATCCCCAACATTAGGCCCCAGGTTGACTTTGAACCTTGTTCTTTGTCAATCTTCAATACTTAGATGAAATCCCTCTTCTACCTGAAAAAACTTTGTAACCCGCCGCGACGTCATCTTTTGAAAACACAAAAACTTTTCATGACGTCATCTTCCAACGGATCTTTGATTTTTAATGCTTCCCGAGAATCGAGGCGTCTATATAGCTAGATAACCATTATTTGGTCCCCCCTTGATTTTCGCGCCCGTCTGTTCGCATCTGCCCTTATAAATAGGCACGCGGCCGGTCCTTCTCATTCTCCTTTCTTCCTCATCTTCTTCCTCTCGCAACCTCCGTCGCTGCTCGAGCTCCGCCGCCGCCGCAACTCTCATCGTCGTCGTCAAGCTTGGCCGCTGCATCACCCTGAGTCCGTCCAGAGAACGCGGCGACTCTTCGTGGCAGGTCTGCATCTTGTAAGTTTTTCTTCTCTCTCACGCACCTAGATCTGTTCTAGGTTTGCGAGTTCTTCAGTGTTCTTCACCTGTTCGCCATGGATCATCTTGTAGATCTTCTCCGCAACTTCTTTTGATCCAAAGAAGAGATATAACTCGCGTGGTAGCTGTTTGGCATTCATTTTTGATATCAGTAGATCCCTTTTACCTGTATAGATGCTTCTTTATAGTCGACGAACTCATCTGTACTAGGTTTTTAGGTCTAGAATATTTTCCTTTTTGAAACAGCCTTTTGATCCAAAATGATAATGGTAGCTTGGTGAAACTTGTTTATGCCAACACTTAACTGAATCTGCTTTCCGAAAAAATCTGTAGTCATGGCGGCTTACCACTCCGGCTTTCTTTTCCCTATATGTCATTAGCCCTTAGTTAAGCTGCTGTTACTTGTTTTATAATTTCAACCTTTAACTGTTAATTGACCCGGCACTTTATTTTTCCTTTTCCAGTCCCTTGTTCATCATGCCGTCAAAGACACCCACCATCTGCAATTGGGTTCCCTCAACCATAACTGAGGAGCGTCTGAAAGAGTTCTTCCTTATTGTATTTCTGCCTTCAAGAAACATCATGTCTTATCGTGCTCTTGATCCGGAAGAAGAATGACCCAATCCAAAAGACGGTGAAGTGATCGTTTTTACTGATCACATGAACCGGGGCTTCTCACCGCCCGGCTCAAAAATTTTCAGAGAAGTTCTTCACTTTTTCAAACTCCATCCTCAGGATATTGGGCCCAATTCCATATCCAATATGTGTAACTTCTAGGTGCTCTGTGAGGTATATCTTCAGCAAGAGCCGACTGTTGAACTATTTAGAGAGTACTTTTATCTGAACCGGCAAAACGAGTGCACCAATGGCCTGAGCTTAGAACTTGGAGGCATCTCAATTCAACGCCGGTAGGGTGCAGTTTCCCTCTCATAGTTTTACCAAGTCACCCAAAGGACTGGAACCAAACTTGGTTTTACTGTCAGGACGTCTCACCCGCCAATGAAAAGCCACTGCTGGGTTACCGCTCCGGTCGTCTTGACACCAAGTTCGCCCTACCAGATAAACTTACTGTTGCTGAACGAACGAAACTGATTCCATAAAATCAATGGTTTGTTGGGGAACGGTTTAGCCGGAGTCGATCTAACCCGCTGCTGGATCTCATGGCGGATTATTCCATTAAGCCGTCGTTCAAAGTTTATGTATGAGTATGGTGGAGATCCGGATGACTCTCTCCGTCATACTCCAGCTCAATTAACCGAAGAAGATGTTGTCGCAATGTCAAATCTTCTGGTGAATGCGAAATATGAAGATTGTAGTGTTGTTGGGTTAAGTCCCTTCTGTAAATTTAACCCGGTACCAGAAGTAAGGGCATTCTGATCTTTTTCTTTTGTATTTTATCTAGCCATATTGTTTATCACTGATCCTTCCTCTTGTCTTTGTAGGCCAACTCTGACTTTTGGAAAGTGAAATACGACCATGAAGTTGCCAAGAAGGCGAAACTTGCCGCCATGAACGCCAAGAAATCGACCCGGAGAATAAAGAAGAAAAAAGAAAACCACCGTTGAAGATTTGATGAAGCTTGATGACTCGTCTGACTCGGAGGTAGCCCTTGATTCACTTGGCCAACTTTTTAACAATCTTATTGACACTGATCCTTACCAGGATGACACTGGGGCTAGTCAAGCCGGGGAAGCAGAGGTAACTATCATTTCCTCCGACTCAGAGCCCTTACCAAGACACAAAGTTCGACGAGTGATCCGTAAAGTAAGGTTTTCTAACCCCTTAGCTCACTTGGATCCCAACTTTCATTTGAAAAAGCAGCAGCATGAAAGCCGCCGTGAAGTTGAGGTTGAAGATGAGCCAGCTGTCGTCCTTGAACAGACCCCTCGGAAACGTCCGAATGAGGTTTACTTATTACTGTCCTTAACTTGTTTTAATGAATCCTGCTCCTTTGCATTTCTTTTAACTCCTTTCTTTTACCTTTTCAGGAGGTGTCTCGTTCCTCAGGCGACTCATCGCAAACACAATTTCCGCCTTCAAGACTGCTCCTGGGTAATTAAAAATCCTCTTTTCTTCCGAGTTTTATCAATTGTTATCTTAATGCTGACTATCCTGCAATATTTTTCTTTAGCGGTCAGGCTAAGTCCAAGAAGGCGAAGGCAACAAAACCAACGGAAGACCCGCCAGTACTGGCATCTGAGCCGGCTAGGCCACCTTCTCCATTAACTGTCGCCCCAGAAGACCCGCCTATTGTCCATGAAGCAAATCCTCCACAGCCATCCCTTGTCAAGACCACTATTAACCCTTCTGCAGCTGGTCCATCAAGCTCAACCGACCCACCGTCTCCCCGTGTTCAAGATGTTCAAATTACTGGGAGCCGCTTTGTTGAGCCGGGGAACCTGACGGTATTGGCACGGTGCACAGCTAAGCAAGAAGCTTTGGACAGGCGGAAGGTTCATCTTGATGTTGCCAACTATGACCGCCTTAATGCCAGTGATATCTTATCTGGCTATCTCAGTCATGTACACTCCAGTCGTGATTCTGAGATTGAGATGGTCAAGCAGCTTCAATTGAAGTATGAGGTACGTAGTTTCCGGTTTACCAATATTCCTTCTGCCCCCAAGTCTGTAGATTATGAGAGAAACGGAATAACCTGTAGACTTAAAATATAGGCCGAGACCTTTACTTCTGAATTTTTGCCTGATATTGATAGAACAAGACTTCACCCATAGTCCCCAAGGACCGGTTTAGTTTGATCATTAATGAATCGGTACTTCAGAATTAAAAACCATCTGTAAAGTACTTAACATTCCAGTTTATCCTTGATAAACTTGCTGAACTGCATACATTAGCCCCCAAGTGCCAAGTGCTGTTACTTTGTAAAGGACTTGGGACTTCAAATGTGCTGGTAGAGTCATAAAAATTTGGATTTGGCATACATTAGCCCCCAAGTGCCAAGTGGTTAATTCATAAAATACTTGGGACTTGAATCTTGAATTTGGATACTGGATTTTAAAACCAAGTCTTGACTTATCTGAATGTTTCACAGAATGCATTGTCTGAACTAAACTCTCAACTGACTGACGCAAAGACCCGGCTAGCGAGTCAGGAGTCAGAAATCAAGCCTTCCACCTCCAAGCTGCAAATAAGCCTTTCTAAAACGGAGAAGTTGAAGACCAGCTTTGCTGTCAAAGAGAAAACTTGGGAAGATGAGAAAACACTTCTGACCCGGCGAGCTGAGACAGCCGAAACAGCTCTGAAAGAAATATCAACTGAGCTGAACTGTTTAAAGGGCCGGGTGTCTCAGATGGTCGCTGCTATCTTTGGTAAGCTGCCTTGTTTTGACCTTTTTGTGTACTTTATGCCAAACCGGAGTTCAATCCGCCCACTGACTCTGTTAAATATATGCAGGTCCACAAAGCAAAAATCTGAGCCAAGACCCGTTGATTAAACTGAAGGCCGTATACACCTTGGTTGAACAACTGTACATTGGTACACAACGGGCTCTGGCCGCTATCTCTCCTGCAAACCAAGGACCCAACTGGCTTAGCGATGTCCTGAAGAAGCTGTCCATCCTTCTGGCGAGATTCCAAGAAGTAAAACGCTCCTGCGCGTGAGCTGGAGCTTTGACTGCCCTAAGCCGCTCCAAGGCTTGGGTGCCAGACCTAGACCCGGCGGACGTGGCAAGAGGTTACCCTACTGTGAAGGAGGACGGGTCTCCGTTTGATCAGGATGATTTCATAGCGTGTGTACACGAAGTCCGACCTCAAGCAACTAGTCTTGGAGAGGACACCAATGTGGACAAGTACCAGCCGGGTTTTGATAGTGAAAATAAGAAGATGGCCACTCCCTCATATAAAGTAGCAGATCTGATCCCACCTGTGAGAGAAGATACCTTTGCTCCGGAGATTGACCCGGTCGGCCTAATTGATGACGAAGCCGAATTTGTCGCCATGAACGGCTTTGATTGGTCAAAATCCAACTTCCAGCAAACAGAAGGTGGTGAACCGGCGAGGGAGGGACAGTGATCATCTTCCTAGGCTCATAAAGCCTTGTAATAAATTTAGTTAAAACACTGCATGTTTGTTTATGCCATCGTGCATAAAGTACCTCTTTATGTGAATCTGTGTTTCAGATGTCAATGTACGCATTATTTAATGTTTGTCTTCTGCAATGGTTGAACTCTATTCCTGTGAATACAAGGAAAAGACTGGCAAGGCGGTTTAGAAACAACTAGGCTTAAACACCTAATGTACCACCCATAAATTTACCTCAATAAAGAAAACAGAGAAAAATGTAAATAAAGGATAAGGTTTAATACTAACTCTTGAGTTAACACAGCAGGGAAGCGCGTATAAGTAAAAAACCATACCTTATCCTTGTTGATCCTTAGATCACCGGTTTAAATAACCCGGGTGATGAATTGATAATTCAATATGTATGAAAAGTTAATACTCCTTGAATACTCAATGATCATCATATCTCAGTAGCTCGTACCTTTGGATCCTGACCACCGGCTTGAATAACCCGGGCGGCTGTGTTGTCCAATAATTGAGCCTGGCGAAGAAAACCAGGCTATCTTATTTGTAATATTGAAACAACAAAACTCAAAGGCAAGCAACAGATAATAAACATAATTTTAACTCTGTATTCAAAAGGTTGGGGGTTTCTGATTCGAATACGATCAGTAAACCGGACCAAAGGGGTTAAGCTAAGGTTCGAATACGACCATATAGCCCTCAGTGGCTTTGGCGTTGCGCCGATCAAGAGGGTACCGACAGCTATGTTCTCTTTGGTTCGAATACGAGCTATGTTTGAACAGGAAGCCCCCAAATGACCTTGAGAGGTTTTTAACGACCCTGATTCGAATACGATCCAAGTCGGACTCAAAAGGGGTTAAGCTATTATTCGGATACGATCAAGAAGCCCCCAAGTGAGCTTGGCCTTGAGCCGATCAGGGTTACGACAGCTATGTTCTCTTTGGTTCGAATACGACCTATGTTTGAACAGGAAGCCCCCAAGTGACCATATGATTTACAGCTAGATTCGGATATGATCATGAGCTGGACTAAAAAGGTTAAACTTGATTCAAATATGATCAGCTCCTTAATAGTCATTTGTGAATAAAAAATAATAAAGATACATAGTCTTTGAAAGGAAAAGAGACTGATGGTCTTACTTTATTGCTTATCATTGTATATACAATGTGAACGTATGTACATGATGAGAGCCGGTAGCTTGGGTGTAGTATGGCCGAAGTTGAGCGATGTTCCACGGCCGGCGGGTCTCTTCCTCTGACTTACATGAGTCTTTGTGCTCTCGAACGTCAATGAGGTAATATGACCCGTTGTTTAAGTTCTTATTGACCACAAAGGGCCCTTCCCAAGGCGGGGATAACTTGTGTGCGTCTGACAGATCCTGGACGAGCCGGAGCACCAAGTCGCCTTCCTGAAAAGTCCTTGATTTAACCCGACGACTGTGATAACGACGTAGGTCCTGTTGATAAATTGCTGACCGCGCTGGCGCTAAGTCTCTTTCTTTGTCTAACAAGTCAAGCGCATCCTATCTGGCTTTTTCATTGTTAGCTTCAACATAAGCCGCTACACGGGGCGAGTCATGACGGATGTCACTGGGCAACAGTGCTTCTGCTCCATAAACCATGAAGAAAGGTGTGTAACCCGTAGACCTGTTGGGCGTGGTGTTGATGCTCCACAACACTGAGGGTAACTCCTCTACCCAACAACCCAACATTCGCTGTAAAGGAACCATAAGCCGGGGTTTTAGGCCCTTCAGAATGTCCTGATTGGCTCTCTTCGCTTGACCATTGGATTGAGGATGAGCTACGGAAGAAACATCAAGCCGGATGTGCTCTCGCTGACAAAATTCTTCCATAGCCCCTTGTGATAGATTAGTGCCATTGTCTGTGATGATACTGTGTGGAAAACCAAAACGGAAGATTACTTTTTTCATGAACTGAACCGCCGTGGCTGCATCACACTTACTCACAGGCTCCGCCTCAACCCACTTGGTGAACTTATCAACAGCCACCAAGAGATGTGTCTTTTTATCCTTAGACCTTTTGAAAGGTCCCACCATGTCAAGCCCCCAGACTGCAAACGGCCAAGTGATTGGAATCATCCGGAGCTCTTGAGCCGGCACATGCGCTCGCCGTGCAAACTTCTGACACCCATCACATCTACTGACTAGATCTTCTGCATCAGCGTGAGCCGTCAACCAGTAAAAACCGTGACGAAACACCTTGGCCACTAAAGATTTTGACCCGGCGTGATGACCACAATCGCCTTCATGGATCTCACGAAGGATTTCTTGACCTTCTTTGGGGGAAACACACCGTTGAAACGCTCCTGGAAACACTGCGATGAAATAACTCTCCATCCGAAATCGTCATGGACTTAGACCACCGGGTTATCTGTCAAGCCAGGGTCTCATCCGCTGGCAATTCTCCCCGGGTCATGTAAGCCAAGAATGGCACCGTCCAATCTGGGATGACGTGAAGAGCCGCCACCAACTGCCCCTCCGGGTCAGGAACAGCCAAATCTTCTTCTGTGGGCAACTTGACAGAGGGGTTATGCAAAACATCTAAAAAGGTGTTGGGTGGTACCGGCTTACGTTGAGACCCCAGCCGGCTCAAAGCATCAGCTGCTTCGTTTTTTCGACGGTCAATGTGTTCCACCTGATAACCTTTAAAATATCCTGCAACAGC
The DNA here is from genome assembly GCF_018294505.1 of Triticum aestivum. Taxonomy (NCBI): domain Eukaryota; kingdom Viridiplantae; phylum Streptophyta; class Magnoliopsida; order Poales; family Poaceae; genus Triticum; species Triticum aestivum. The sequence continues at coordinate 601,096,804 of NC_057800.1, forward strand.
ATCGACCTCTCGGCGATAAGCCGCCATGAGAGGGTCTTTGGAATCCCACTTGCCAGACACCTGCTGAGCCACTAGATCTGAATCACCAAGACATCTGACCCGGCTCAAGCTCATCTCCTTTGCCACTCGAAGACCATGGAGCAATGCTTCATACTCTGCTGCGTTGTTAGTGCATGGAAACATCAATCGTAACACATAACAAAATTTATCACCTCGTGGGGAAGTTAATACAACTCCAGCCCCGAGCCTTCCAATTGCCTGGACCCATCAAAATGAATAGTCCAATATGTGTTGTCCGGCTTTTCTTCTGGCATCTGCATCTCTGTCCAGTCATTGATGAAGTCAACCAGGGCTTGAGACTTAATCGCAGTTCGTGGAACATACTTCAGCCCATGAGACCCAAGCTCAATTGCCCACTTGGCAACTCGCCCCGTGGCTTCTCTGTTTTGAATAATGTCTCCCAAAGGAGCAGAGCTAACCACAGTGATTGGATGTCCCTGAAAGTAATGCTTAAGCTTCCGGCTTGCCATGAACACCCCATAAACAAGCTTCTGCCAATGTGGATATCGTTGCTTAGACTCAATTAGCACTTCACTGACATAATAAACCGGCCGCTGAACCGGATGCTCTTTGCCAGCCTCCTTGCGCTCTACCACCATAGCCACACTAACAGCCTGTGAGTTGGCAGCCACGTATAACAATAGCGGCTCTTTCTCAATTGGAGCAGCTAGGACCGGCGGCTCAGCCAGTTGTGCCTTCAGATCCTCAAAAGCAGCGTTCGCAGCATCGCTCCAAACAAAACATCTGTTTTCTTCATCAATTGATACAGAGGCATAGCCTTTTCCCCTAACCGGCTTATGAACCGGCTCAAAGCAGCCACACGACCCGCCAGTCGTTGAACATCATTGACGCAGGTTGGTTTGGCTAGAGATGTGATTGCCTTGATTTTCTCCGGGTTAGCTTCAATACCTCGGTTAGACACCAGAAAACCCAAGAGCTTGCCGGCTGGTACTCCAAAAACACACTTGGCCGGGTTAAGCATCATCTTGTAAACCCGAAGATTATCAAAAGTCTCTTTTAGGTCTGTGACCAAGGTTTCCTCTTCCCTGGATTTCACCACTATATCATCCACATAGGCATGAACATTGCGCCCAATTTGATTGTGAAGACAATTCTGGACACACCGCTGGTAAGTCGCCTGGGCACTCTTAAGCCCAAAAGGAATAGACACATAGCAGAAAGCCCCAAAAGGAGTTATAAAAGCTGTCTTCTCTTGATCCTTGACTGCCATCTTAATCTGATGATAACCGGAGTAAGCATCTAAGAAACTCAACCGTGCGCAACCCGCCGTAGCATCAATGATCTGATCAATATGGGTGAAGTCTTGTTCAAATCTGTGTAATCCACACACATGCGCCAGGTGCCATTCTTTTTGAGTACAAGCACCGGGTTAGCTAACCATTCTAGGTGAAACACCTCCACGATGAACCCGGATGCCAACAGCCAGGCCACCTCTTCTCTGATGGCCTTGCGCCTTTCTTCATTGAACCGCCGGAGAAACTATCTGACAGGCTTAAACTTTGGGTCGATATTAAGAGTGTGCTCAACGAGTTTCCTCGAGACACCCGGCATGTCTGAAGGCTTCCATGCAAAGATGTCCCGGTTCTCACGGATGAACTCGATGAGCGCGCTTTCCTATTTTGGATCCAAGTTTGCGCTGATGATAAACTGCTTGGATGAGTCGCCAAGTACAAAATCAACCATTTTAGTGTCATCAGCTGATTTGAATTTCAATTCCGGCTCATGCTCTGTTGTTGGTTTCTTTAACGACATCATGTCCGCCGGGTCAACATGATCCTTGTATAATTTCAACTCCTCTATTGCACAAACAGATTCAGCATAGGCAGCATCCCCCTCTTCACATTCCAAGGCTATCTTCCGGATCCAATGGACTGTAATGGTGCCCTTGTGACCCGGCATCTTGAGCTGCAAATACACGTAACATGGCCAAGCCATGAACTTGGCATAAGCCGGCCGCCCAAACAGAGCATGATATGGGCTTTTGATCTTAACCACTTCAAAGGTTATTTTTTCTGCTCTGGAGTCATACTGATCCACAAAGGCTACCTCCAGTTCGATCTTACCAACTGGGTATGCCGACTTACCGGGTACCACACCATGAAAAATAGTGTTGGATTGTTTAAGATTTTTATCCGTCAATCCCATCCGGTGGAACGTCTCATAGTAAAGGATGTTGATGCTGCTGCCTCCATCCATGAGTACCTTAGTAAACTTGTACCCACCAACCTGAGGTGCCACTACCAAAGCCAAGTGACCCGGATTATCAACCCGGGGCGGGTGATCCTCTTTGCTCGACACAATAGGCTGCTCCGACCAACGTAGATAACGTGGAATTGCCGGTTCAATGGCATTGATAGCCCTCTTGTGGAGTTTCTGGTCTCTCTTACATAAACTGGTAGTAAAAACATGATACTGTCCGCTACTCAACTGCTTCGGGTTGCTCTGATAGCCGGATTGTTGCCGCTGTTGATTCCCTTGGCCGTGTTGCTGATTATATCCTCCCTGGTGACTAGGATGACCCTGACCATGAAAACCTCCTCCGCTTAAACCGGCGCCCGGGCCCTGAAAGCCGCCTCCACCTGAGCCGCCACCCGGGCCGTGACCCCCATCAAATGTGTTTGAATTTTTAAATGCCTTCATGATTGTGCAATCCTTCCACAAGTGGGTGACTGGCTTCTCCTGGGTGTCGTGTCTTGTACAAGGTTCATTCAACAACTGCTCAAGGGTGGGGCCTGACCCGCCCGATCGAGGGGGTTGTCTTCCCTTGCGCCGCTGATTACCACCCTGTGCATTAGTATTAGCAACAAACTCATCAGCCTTACACTTATTACCTCCTTGATTCACTGGGTTATGCTGGTGACCCTTGCCGTTGCCGTTCTTCTTTCCCTTCGTTGTTTTTTCTTCATCAGATGCCGAGTCTTTGGTGGTATCAGAATCGACATACTTGACAAGAGCCGCCATCAACGTTCCCATGTCATTACAGTCACGTTTAAGCTGCCCCAACTTCTGCTTCAGAGGTTCAAAAGGACAATTTTTCTCCAACATCAAAACTGCTGAGCTGGCGTCCATTTTATCAGACGAATGTATTATCTCCTTGACCCGACGCACCCAATGGGTTGTAGATTCTCCATCCTCTTGCTTGCAATTGGTCAGGTCCACAATCGACATTGGCTGCTTACACGTGTCTTTAAAGTTCTGAATGAACCGTGCCTTCAACTCTGCCCATGAGCCGATGGAATTAGGTGGTAATCCTTTCAACCATGTCCGAGCCGTTCCATCCAACATCATGGTAAAGTACTTGGCCATTGCTGCATCGCTAACCTCCAACAACTCCATAGCCATCTCATAACTCTCAATCCAAGCCCCCGGCTGTAGGTCAACCGTGTAGTTAGGTACCTTACGAGGTCCCTTGAAATCCTTGGGCAACCGCTCATTGCGTATGGCTGGGACTAGGCAAGGTACGCCTCCGGTTCTTGTAGCCACTCCTGCCTCAACCGAGGTTGCTGGATAAGCCGGAAAGGTTTGGTGAGCCGCCTGCTCTGCTACTATCTGAGCCGCCCGTTCCGCCTCTTGACGAATTCTCTCCTGATCCGCCAAGTTAAGGGCTCCAGCCCGCACCAGCTCATGCCTATATGGCTGGTTGTGGCATTGAGCATTACTTGACATCTCTGCAGATTCCATGTGCCTACTGTAACTCGGGATCCGGCTTGGGCGAGGAGGTGAGTGAATCCTGTCTCAACTGTAGGAGTATGCATCCTGCTAGGCCAAAGCTGTCTGAAGTAGTTCTCTTATCCTCCGGGTTTCAATTGCTGCTGGCGAGTCGCCTTCCATTGGGAGAGCTGCCAAACGAGCCGACGCCGCAATGGGATTCTCCATGGGGTTGGAGAAGTGACCTGGAGGTGTTGATATGTAACAAGGAGGAGCTGTAGTCATGCACGGTGGCTCCATGGTGCGTGGCTGAACTGGTGCACCGGGCGTCGTGACCCGGTTTGCCTCTGGTGGGTTGCTTCCTCTAGCTCCGGGTTTATGGAACAGATTCCTCGGATCCAGGGTTAGAGGCAGACACGACTGAGCTTTCTGACGCCTCCTCCTCATGACTTCATTTGATGCATTAAGATCCATCGAGAGCCGGAAGGTTTCTGCTTGAAGCTGCTGAGCACGAGCATCCAAAGCTGCTCGTTCTGCTGCCATCCGGGTATCCTCCGCGGCTTGATGACCCACAAGTATAGCGGGTCTATCATAGTCCTTTGGATAAGTAAGAGTGTTGAATCCAACGAGGAGCAGAAGGAAATGATAAGCGGTTTTTAGCAAGGTATTCTCTGCAAGTACTGAAATAAGTGGTAACAGATAGTTTTGTGATAGGATAAATTGTAATGAGCAACAAGTAACAAAAGTAAATAAAGTGCACCAAGATGGCCCAATCCTTTTGTAGCAAAGGACAAGCTGGAACAAACTCTTATAATAGGAAAAGCGCTCCCGAGGACACATGGGAATATCGTCAAGCTAGTTTCCATCACGTTCATATGATTCGTGTTCGATACTTTGATAATTTGATATGTGGGTGGACCGGTGCTTGGGTGCTGTTCTTACTTGAACAAACATCCCGCTTATGATTAACCTCTATTGCAAGCATCCGCAACTACAACAAAAGTATTAAGGTAAACCTAACCATAGCATGAAACATATGGATCCAAATCAGCCCCTTACGAAGCAACGCATAAACTAGGGTTTAAGCTTCTGTCACTCTAGCAACCCATCATCTACTTATTACTTCCCAATGCCTTCCTCTAGGCCCAAATAATGGTGAAGTGTTATGTAGTCGACGTTCACATAACACCACTAGAGTCTAGACAACATACATCTTATCAAAATATCAAACGAATACCAAATTCACATGACTACTCATAGCAAGACTTCTCCCTTTTCCTCAGGAACAAACGTAATTACTCACAAAGCATATTCATGTTCATAATCAGAGGGGTAATAATATGCATATAGGATCTGAACATATGATCTTCCACCAATTAAACCAACTAGCATCAACTACAAGGAGTAATCAACAGTACTAGCAACCTACTAGCACCAATCCCGGACTTTGAGACAAGAATTGGATACAAGAGATGAACTAGGGTTTGGAGATGAGATGGTGCTGGTGAAGATGTTGATGGAGATTGCCCTCTCCCAATGAGAGGAGCATTGGTGATGACGATGGTGATGATTTCCCCCTCCCGGAGGGAAGTATCCCCGGCAGAACAGCTCTACCGGAGCTCTAGATTGGATCCGCCAAGGTTCTGCCTCGTGGCCGCGGAGTCTCGTCCCGAAAAGTTCCTTCCTCATTTTTTCTCATCGAAAGAGTTCATATAGGAGAATATGGACGTTGGAGAGCCACCAGGGGGCCCACGAGGTAGGGGGCGCGCCCTAGGGGGGGGCGAGGGCGCCCCCCACCCTCGCGAGGAGGGTGTGGGCCCCCTGGCCTTCATCTTTGGCGATGATTTTTCTTTATTTATTTTAAGATGTTCCGTGGAGTTTCAGGACTTTTGGAGTTGCGCAGAATAGGTCTCTAATATTTGCTCCTTTTCCAGCCCAGAATTCCAGCTGCCGGCATTCTCCCTCCTTATGTAAACCTTGTAAAATAAGAGAGAATAGCCATAAGTATTGTGACATAAAGTGAAATAATAGTCCATAATGCAATAAATATCGATATAAAAGCATGATGCAAAATGGATGTATCAACTCCCCCAAGCTTAGACCTCGCTTGTCCTCAAGCGAAAAGCCGATAACAATAAATATGTCCTCATGTTTAGAGGTAGAGGCATCGATAAAAATAAAATACGGACATGATGGCATCATGATTATTCTCATAACAGCAACATATATAGCTTTTGTCATATGATTACTTATGTTCAAGTGATGATCTATTCACAATGCAAAAGTATAAATCATAAACCTTATTGGGCTCCGACAAACTATAATCTCAGTCATTGAAGCAATTGCAATTTATCATAACATTGGAAAGAGTCTATGTCAGAGCTAAAAAGCAAGTCCACATACTCAACTATCATTTAGTCCTCCATAATTGCTAACACTCACGCAATACTTGTGGTTACGGAGTTTTAATCGGACACAGAGAAAGATAAGGGCTTATAGTTTTGCCCCACAACCTTTTACCTCAAGGGTAATGTCAACAATAATGGTTCATGCTGCCCTACATCCAATTATATATATATATATATATATATATATATATATATATATCATGTTCTTTCCAACATGCTGAGCTTGCCAAATGATAAAATGAAAAAGAAAAGGTGAAGATCACCATGCCTCTTGCATAAGGTAGAAGATAATAATAAAGGATAGGCCCTTCGCAGAGGGAAGCAAAGGTTGCCATGCGCTTTTATGGTTGGATGCACAAAATCTCAATGCGAAAGAACATCACTTTATATTGCCCCTTGTGATATGAACCTTTATTATGCAGTCCATCGCTTTTATTACTTCCACATCACAAGATCGTATAAAGCTTATTTCTCCCACACCAATCAATCATACATGTTTAGAGCAATTTTTATTGCTTTGCACCTATGACAACTTACTTGAAGGATCTTACTCAATCCATAGGTAGATATGGTGGACTCTCATGGCAAAACTGGTTTAAGGGTATTTGGAAGCACAAGTAGTATTTCTACTTGGTGCTGAGAATTTGGCTAGCATGAGGGGGAAAGGCAAGCTCAACAAGTTAGCGGATCCATGACAACATACTTTATCTCAGATATAAGAAAGACATAACTCATTATGTTGTCTTCCTTGTCCAACATCAACTCTTTAGCATGTCATATTTTAATGAGTGCTCCCAATCATAAAAGATGTCAATGATAATATATCTATATGTGAAAACCTCTCTGTCCTTATTACTTCCTATTAATTGCAACAATGACCAAAGCTATGTCTACCAACTCCCAACAACTTTTAATCATCATACTCTTTCTATGTGAAGTCATTACTCTCAATAAGATCAATATGAACTCTTTGTTTCTTTTTATTATTTTTCTATTTTCTTTTATTCACCCAAGATCATGGCAAAATAATCAAGCCCTTGACTCAACACTAATCTTTATTATATATAGCTCACGAACTCGATTACATAGAGAGATCATAAAGCAAAACTCAAAACTAGATCATGCCATAAACTTTATGCTACTAGATCAAGATACTACTAATAGGATCGAACTAAGAAAAACGGTAAAGATAGGAGCTGTGATTGTGATACGATACCGGGGCACCTCCCCCAAGCTTGGCAGTTGCCAAGGGGAGTGCCCATACCCATGTGATTATATCTCTTTTGTCGGTGAAGAAGGTGGAGGTGTTGTTGATGATGCAAGCTTGTCATCCATCTTCCAAGGCATAGGTTCACCATCATAGAAGGATGATCGAGTCTCCGGAATCCTCGAATCTGCAGCCAAACTCATTCTTTTAAATCTATATTCATACTCACAGTTTTGGTTTTGCAGATCATAGATTTGGGCTTGGAGGTGCTCGATCTTCTCATATAGCTTGAAGATGGCCTCCTCAGTGTTCTTGGCGTCCGGCTTGTAGTTGTCAGTGAACTCCGCGAGCATCGTGTGGCTAGCGCTGATTCCACGCTCCACCATCCCCTGGAACTTGAAAACTTGTTGCTCCATTGCTTCGAGCCTCGTCTCCACGCTTCCGGTTCCCTTTGGTCCCTCAACATCGCGGATGTGCAACAACCCATCACGCATCTCAATGGCTTGAGGGTGTCGCTGCACCTCCACGAGGTAAGGGTTGATGACCTTCTCGAAGAACTTGTCCTTGGAAGCACTTGGGGACGTCATGAAAATCTAGATCAGTAAAAAAACAACTCGAAACAAGAACAGAGGAGGTTTGCGTGATACGGGAGTCAAAACCTTCGGGAGAATATATAATGAATTTTTACCGACCAAAATACATAACTTGCAAGAAAACGGAGTCCGGAAGGCACACAAGGTGCTCATGAGGTAGGGGGCGCGCTCAGGGGGGTAGGGCGCGCCCATCACCCTCGTGGGGCCCTCGTGTCCTTCCCGGACTGCTACTTATTTTTCTATTTTTCTAAATATTCCAAAACGGAGAAATATTGCCTTAAAAATTGTTTTGGAGTCGGTTTACTTACCGTACCACATACCTATTCCTTTTCGGAGTCTGAAACGTTCCGGAAAGTGTCCCTTATGTATTCCTCCGGGGTTACGGTTTCAATAATATTGGTTTCAATATTTATGGGATTACCTGAGATATAATGTTTAATTCTTTGACCGTTTACCACCTTCGGATTTGTGCCCTCGAAGTTGTTGATTTTCATGGCACCGGAACGATAGACCTCTTCGATAACATAAGGGCCTTCCCATTTAGAGAGAAGTTTTCCTGCAAAAAATCTTAACCGAGAGTTGTATAGCAACACATAATCACCTACATTAAACTCACGCTTTTGTATCCTTTTGTCATGCCATCTTTTAACTTTTTCTTTAAACAACTTGGCATTTTCATAAGCTTGGGTTATCCATTCATCAAGTGAGCTAATATCAAATAACCTCTTCTCACCGGCAAGTTTAAAATCATAGTTGAGCTCTTTAATAGCCCAATATGCCTTATGTTCTAGTTCGAGAGGTAAGTGACATGCTTTTCCATAAACCATTTTATACGGAGACATACCCATAGGATTTTTGTATGCAGTTCTATAAGCCCATAATGCATCATCAAGTTTTTTTGACCAATTCTTTCTGGACCTATTAACAGTCTTTTGCAAAATTAATTTGAGCTCTCTATTACTCAACTCTACTTTACCACTAGACTGAGGGCGATAAGGAGATGCAATTCTATGATTAACATCATATTTAGCAAGCATTTTACGAAAAGCACCATGAATAAAGTGTGAACCACCATCAGTCATTAAATATCTAGGGACTCCAAACCTTAGGAAAATAACTTCCTTAAGCATTTTAATAGAAGTGTTATGATTAGCACTACTAGTTGGAATGGCTTCTACCCACTTAGTAACGCAATCAATAGCAACTAGAATATGTGTGTATCTATTAGAGGCAGGAAAAGGTCCCATATAATCAAAGCCCCAAACATCAAACGGTTCAATAACAAGAGAATAATTCATAGGCATTTCCTGACGTCTAGTAATATTACCAATTCTTTGACATTCATCACAAGACAAGACAAACTTATGGGTGTCCTTGAAGAGAGTAGGCCAATAAAAACCAGATTGCAATACCTTATGTGCAGTTCTATCTCCAGCGTGGTGTCCTCCATAAGACTCGGAATGACACTTGCGTAGGATCTGTTCCTGTTCATGCTCACGTACACAACGTCTAATAACACCATCTACTCCTTCTTTATAAAGATGTGGGTCATCCCAAAAGTAATGTCTTAAATCATAGAAAAAAACTTTTTCTTTTGCTGGTATGTGAAGCTAGGTGGTATAAACTTAGCAACAATATAATTAGCATAATCAGCATACCATGGAGTACTACGAGAAGTACTTATAACATTTAATTGTTCATCAGGAAAGCTATCATTAATAGGTAGTGGGTCATCAAGAATATTTTCTAACCTAGACAAGTTTTCTGCAATGGGGTTCTCAGCTCCCTTTCTATCAACAATATGCAAATCAAATTCTTGTAGCAAGAGAACCTATCTAATAAGTCTAGGTTTAGCATCTTTCTTTTCCATAAGGTATTTAATAGCAGCATGATCAGTTTGAATAGTTACTTTAGAATCAACAATATAAGATCTGAACTTATCACAAGCAAATACAACTGCTAAAAGCTCTTTTTCAGTAGTAGCATAATTTCTTTGAGCATTGTCTAGAGTCTTACTAGCATAATGAATAACATTTAATTTCTTATAAACTCTTTACCCTAGAACAACACCTACAACATAATCACTAGCATCACACATAATTTCAAAGGGTAGGTTCCAATCAGGTGGCTGAACAACAAGTGTAGTGACTAATGCTTTCTTAAGTATTTCAAATGCTTCTACACAATCATCATCAAAGACAAATGGTATATCTTTTTGCAATAAATTAGTCAGAGGCCGGGAAATTTTTGAGAAATCCTTAATGAACCTCATGTAAAATCCGGCGTGACCAAGGAAACTTCTTATACCTTTGATGTCCTTGGGACATGGCATCTTTTCAATAGCATCAACCTTTGCTTTACCAACTTCAATACCTCTTTCAGAAACTTTGTGCCCCAAAACGATACCTTCATTAACCATAAAGTGGCACTTTTCCCAATTCAAGACAAGATTAGTTTCTTCACATCTCTGTAAAACTCGATCAAGATTGCTCAAGCAATCATCAAAAGAGGAACCATAGACGGAAAAGTTGTCCATGAAAACCTCACAAATCTTTTCACAAAAGTTAGAGAATATAGCCACCACGCATGTTTGAAAGGTAGCAGGTGCATTACATAAACCAAAAGGCATACGTCTATAAGCAAAAGTACCAAAAGGGCATGTAAAAAGGTAGTCTTTGATTGATCTCTAGCCGACACAGGCATTTGAGAGAAACCAGAATAACCATCTAGAAAGCAATAGTGTGTATGTTTGCAAAATCTTTCTAGCATTTGATCACTAAAAGGTAAGGGGTAATGATCTTTCTTAGTAGCTTTATTTAATTTGTGGAAATCAATTACCATCCTATAACCTGTGATAATTCTTTGTGGAATCAATTCATCTTTATCATTGGGAACAATAGTAATACCTCCCTTCTTAGGGACACACTGGACAGGACTTACCCACTCACTATTAGCAACGGGATAGATTATACTTGCTTCCAGAAGCTTGAGTATTTCTTTTCTTATCACTTCTTTCATTTTAGGATTCAGACGTCGTTGAGGATCACGAACTGGTTTAGCATCTGCTTCCAAATTTATTTTATGTTGACATAGAGTGGGACTAATGCCCTTAAGATCATTAAGAGTATATCCAATAGCAGCACGATGCTTCTTCAGAGTTTTCAATAATCTTTCTTCTTCATGCTCTGAAAGGTTAGCACTAATAATAACAGGATATATCTTCTTTTCATCAAGATAAGCATATTTAAGATTATCAGGCAAAGGTTTAAGCTCAAACACGGGATCACCCTTGGGTGGAGGTGGATGTAGCACCGCGTGACCGATGTGCCAGGTGTCGTCCAGTTATTCATTGTTGTTGCCTTGTCATTGCTTGCGTGTCATGAATTGCATATCATGTCATCATGTGCATTTCATTTGCATACATGTTCGTCTCATGCATCCGAGCATTTTCCCCGTTGTCCATTTTGCATTCCGGCACTCCTATCTCCTCCGGTGGTCCTTTCTACCTTTCTTTCGTGTGTGGGGGGTTAGACATTTCCGGATTGGACCGAGACTTGCCAAGCGGCCTTGGTTTACTACCGGTAGACCACCTGTCAAGTTTCGTACCATTTGGACTTCGTTTGATACTCCAACGGTTAACCGAGGGACCGAAAAGGCCTCGTGTGTGTTGCAGCCCAACACCCTTCCAATTTGGCCCAAAACCCACCAAAACCCTCTCCATCATCTAGAGCGTTTGATCACGATCACGTGGACGAAAACCGCACCTCATTTGGACTCTCCTAGCTCCCTCTACCTATAAATATGTGCAACCCTTCCCAAATTTGCGGTCTAACCCTAGCCTTCCCCTACCTCGCGCCACCGGACAAAAATCCCCGCCGCCGGACATGTCCGCCCTCCACCTCCCTCCGCCCAATGGCGAGCCTCCACGTCAGCAGGCCGCCGTCCTCGTCCAACCGACCGCCGCCACGCGTCCCGGCGCCCCGCGCCTCCCCACCGCGGGCCCGCAAGCCCGACCGCGGCCCTCCTGGCCTGGTGCGCCGCCGTCCGCTTCCGCATGGCATCGCGCCCGCCCGAGCCGCCTCCTGCGCCGCTCCGGCCGCCGCCATGCGCCGCCGCGACCCTTCCCAAATTTGCGGTCTAACCCTAGCCTTCCCCTATCATGTTCATGTGTTGGTTGTTTACTATGTTGTGTGCTTTCTTTTCCAGTGTTTGCTTCTTCGGGTTGGTTCCGATTACGTCGTGTTGTGAGGATCCGTTCGTCTACATCCGTTTGTCTTCTTCATGGACTCGTTCTTCTTCCTTGCGAAATTTCAGGCAAGATGACCATACCCTCGAAATCACTTCTATCTTTGCTTGCTAGATGCTCGCTCTTTTGCTATGCCTATGCTGCGATACCTACCACTTGCTTATCATGCCTCCTATATTGTTGAACCAAGCCTCTAACCCACCTTGTCCTAGCAAACCGTTGTTTGGCTATGTTACCGCTTTGCTCAGCCCCTCTTATAGCGTTGTTAGTTGCAGGTGAAGATTGAAGTTTGTTCCTTGTTGGAACATGGAGATGTTGTTCCTTGTTGGAACATGTTTACTTGTTGGGATATCACAATATATCTTATTTAATTAATGCATCTATATACTTGGTAAAGGGTGGAAGGCTCGGCCTTATGCCTGGTGTTTTGTTCCACTCTTGCCGCCCTAGTTTCCGTCATATCTGTGTTATGTTCCCGGATTTTGCGTTCCTTACGTGGTTGGGTAATAATGGGAACCCCTTGACAGTTCGCCTTGAATAAAACTCCTCCAGCATGGCCCAACATTGGTTTTACCATTCACCACCTAGCCTTTTCTTTCCCTTGGGTTCTGCAGACTCAAGCGTCATCTTTATTTTACACCCCCGGGCCAGTGCTCCTCTGAGTGTTGGTCCAAACTGAGCGATGTCCGGAGCTACCAGGGGCAACTCTGGGCTGGCCCACCCGATGTCTGGCTCATCCGGTGTGCCCTGAGAACGAGATATGTGCAGCTCCTATCGGGATTTGTTGGCACATCTGGGTGGCTTTGCAGGACTTGTTTTACCATTGTCGAAATGTCTTGTAACCGGGATTCCGAATCTAATCGGGTCTTCCCGCTAGAAGGAATATCCTTCGTTGACCGTGAGAGCTTGTCATGGGTTAAGTTGGGATACCCCTGCAGGGATTTGAACTTTCGAAAGCCATGCCCGCGATTATGGGCAGATGGGAATTTGTTAATGTCCGGTTGTAGAGAACCTGAAGTTGACCTTAATTAAAATGCATCAACCGCGTGTGTAACCGTGATGGTCTCTTTCCGGCGGAGTCCGAGAAGTGAACACGGTGTTGGAGTTATTCTTGACGTAGGTCGTTCTAGGATCACTTCTTGATCATAGAGTCTTGATGGTGCTTTGCCTTCTCTTCTCGCTCTCATTTGTGTGTGTTAGCCACCATATATGCTAGTCGCTTGCTGCAGCTCCACCTCATACCTTTTACCCTTCCTATAAGCTTAAATAGTCTTGATCGCGAGGGTGCGAGATTGCTGAGTCCCCGTGACTCACAGATACTTCCAAAACCAGCTTGCAGGTGCCGATGAGTCAGTGCAGATGACGCAACCAAGCTCAGGAGGAGCTCGATGAAGATCTTGTCCTTTATGTCGTTTCGTTCTAGTTGATTAGTAGTGGAGCCCAGTTGGGCTCGATCGGGGACCTTTGTCGCATTTGGGGTTCTTCTTTTATTTTGGTTCCATAGTCGGACCTTGATTGTATTTGGATGATGTAATGCTTTATTCATGTATTGTGTGAAGTGGCGATTGTAAGCCAACTATGTATCTTTTCCCTTATTGTATTACATGGGTTGTTTGCGAAGATTACCTCAGTTGTGACATTGCTTTCAATGCGGTTATGACTCTAAGTCGTGCTTCGACACGTGGGAGATATAGCCGCATCGAGGGCGTTACAAGTTGGTATTAGAGCCTTCCCCGACCTTAGGAGCCCCCACTGCTTGATCAAATTAGCGGATGAGTTGGGTCTAGAAAAATGTTTTGAGTCTTTAGGAATTATATATCGGAGAGTTTAGGAATTCTTTTTACTCCCCAATCCCTTCATCGCTCTGGTAAGGCATCCTGACATAGAGTTTTGACTCTTCTCTTCTCAAATTTCACTAAAAAAAATTTAGGATCACACGGGTATCTAGGAATCGTTCCGATCGATTTGTGACGAGAACATTGTTCTTGGTGCCTCCTGTCATTTAGGGGTTGTGGCAGTGTCCCGGGGAGTTGAGCTTCGAGGTGTTGTCGTCTCAATTTTATCGTTGCAGTTCTGGAATACCTGAGTTTAGTTTCGCTGACAACGAAAATCTCTTTTATGCAGTTGTTGGTGAGATAACCTCGACGCCACCCAGTACTGGGGCGGGAGTTCGGGAGTATTGCCATAACTCGTATAACGGATGCTTTTCGAAGGTTGAGGTAAACGATTTCCAAAGGTTTCTTGGTTATGTGTTGAAGGATGGATACAGCTGGATGTAGGATTTGCTAGTTTTGGGTGAGATATTATGCTTCCCCTATATCCCCAAGACCTGATTGCATAACCGGAAAGTTTCGGGAGTTTATAAGTGGGAATTCAAGTAGCTCTTAGGATATCTTTCCGACAGATGTATGATATGAAATTGGGGTTCGACGTCTAGTGGTCCGCCTATCCACGGTTGGTTTTACAGTGGTCTCGTTGTGTCTTAAAGAGTCCTTGGCTATGCTGACTCGGGGACGCTTCGTATATCATGTGCACTGCCTTGTACATGATGGTGTTGTACGATCGAGCCCGTGTAGGCCCCACCACGAAAACTTCGGACGAAATCTCTATCATATGTTTGTTCTGGCTTATTCTACAAGCCAATCCTTTGTTTTTGTTTTGAGTTGTGGTATTCGAGTTGCTTCGAAGTCAAATGTTGATTCCATACCTTTCCCAAGCGGTGTTCTCATATTTCTATGTGAATACTAATCCTTCTCAATCATCAAGACTGTCATGTCAATCCTTTTTTAACCGGTGTACTTCTCTTCAAGTGGATCTGATCATTGCAACATCCGCAAGATCAAGTATCAGTTCTTCTCAACGGTGTTTGCTTCATCCGTTCCAAGTTGTCTTTGTTTTCCCACCCTCCCACCCTTGTTTCTTCAAGGACTCAGATTTCTTAATCAAGCATCCTTTGATTCGTGTGAAGTCTCTCCATTCTTTTCCTTCATGTTCTTACCCGGTGATTCTCATGAAGATTCTAAAGGAGCTTCAACTTATCATTATTCGTTCTTTTTCTTCTCCGGTGGAACCAATTCAAGCCTTGTTGATCATATCATTTCCTCGTTTCAAATACCTTCTCTTGCCAGTGCACCTCATATTCAGTCATTTCTCGCTATTCAACTGTTCCAGAGTGCTCAAGATATCCCGAAGATTCGTGCTTACACTCTGCTTTCGTTCAAGCTCTTTCGAGGATGTTATCTCATTCAAGTCATTTAATTCAACCGGTGCAACCTCTTTTTTTAATCATTTCAACGGTGTTTCTTTTGAGTGGGCCCTAACCCACAGGTCTTTTCCCAGGATCTTACCTGACTCTTCTTATTTCCCGGAGCTATCCTCAATTTTTTTTCAAAGTTTGACGTAAGAATGATTCATCATCAGTCATATGTTTTCTCCAAATTCTTTCAAATTCTTTTCATCGTTGGCTCAACCTCTCCTCTTTTAATCATTCCGGAGTGTCTCAACAATTTGGTGGTGTTTCTTATCGTCATTCTCAGATTTTGAAGGCCGAAGAAGAGTTTCTTTTAAATCTTGCCCCATTCTCTGCCATTCTCCCATAATTGTTTTCGATTGTGGGAAAAAAATTTCACCTATCCGGAGCAATTCAAGATTCTGTTCAGTTTGATTATCCGGAGCCCACCATCTAAGATTTATTCATTCCAGCTTTTAGCTCTCATACTCTAAATCATACCGGTGCCTAAATCAAGGATTCTCTAATCAGCTCATAATCTCTTCGTTCTCTTGGATCTAAATTCTCTCAAGCATCTTAGTTTAATTGCTAATCCTTCCTGGTGTTTCTTCATGTTTTAATCGTTCTTTTTCAATTCTGACGGTGGTTCGCTCAAGATTCTTCTTCCTTCATTTATCATATCAATTTATTCGTTGTTTCAATTCTTACGGTGGTTCGTTGAAGACCGTCTCAAGTTTATGTTATATCTCTCTTAATTTTTTTCTACGAGAATAAGTAATATGCCAAATCCGTTGATTGTCATCAATTTAATTGGTGAAGGATACGCATAACGTAATTCTTATTTTTGTTCCATCCAAGTGATCAATTCCTTTTCCCGGAGTGGTTCATCATATCACATTCTTAGTTCGAGATGCTTTATCTTTTCTTTTCCCGGAGTTCCAAGCTCTCTCAATTATATCGTCACGGAGATCCATCTAAATCATTGCAAGGATTCACCTTGTGTTTTCAATTTCTCTTTCTTTTTATTCTTTTGTTACTGGAGTTTCTTCATGGAGGCTATACATGATGGTTCATCAAAGATTAAATTCCTTCTCGAAGGGTTCATCAACATTCTTTTCAGAGGAGCTCAAGCATTCTTCATCTTGTAATCCGGGGTACAATTCTTTCTACCTTATCATTGGAGGTGGTATTATGTCATTCTTGATAATTTGAGTTCATGTTTCATGATTCACATGTTATTAAGAATGAGGTATTTTAAATCCACCAACCAACTAGTTGGAGCTATCTTGTGTCATGTTTCACCTAAAGCCTTCCCTAAGGATTGTTGCTATCTATGGTGCTCATAAGTGACCCAAGTTCTTCTTTTACCCTCCCGGTGAAATATTTTCTCGTCTCCTTGTTCATATCAATCCAATTCTTTTTCCTGTGAGTGGCATGTTGTCACCTCATAATTTGAGATGTATTCCATAAGACCATATCAAGCTTATTCTTTTCGTTGTTGGTTTTTCCAACAACTCCGTTCTAGCATTTTTTGTAACCGTGCTCTCTCAAGATCTTGTTTCCCTGCGTTCCGGAGGCATTGTGATGTTGCTCTCCTCAACCCATCTTCTCGGATTGTCAGGACCATGTTTTGATCGTGCTTATCCTTTTAACTGGAGTATTGTGCCCTTTTCTCAAGCTGTTTCATTTTTATCAAGTTTTTTTCATCTCTTTTAAACCGCGGAGTGTTGTCCGAATTTGTAATTCCTTGTTTCCTCTTCCCTACCGGAGTGCTTTCAACTTCATTTATCTCCATTGTATTCTTTTCTCGTTATGGCTTAACCTTTTCAAGGTTCTTTGGTCTCACTCGTTTGTCAAAGAAGCAATTTAGTTTTACCTCTTCTCTTTCTCTTCCGTTTGTCCCTCCGGTGCCATTCTAGATCTCGGGACGAGATCCTCTCGTAGTGGTGGAGTGTTGTAGCGCCGCGTGACCGATGTGCCAGGTGTCGTCCAGTTATTCGCTGTTGTTGCCTTGTCATTGCTTGCGTGTCATGCATTGCATATCATGTCATCATGTGCATTTCATTTGCATACATGTTCGTCTCATGCATCCAAGCATTTTCCCCGTTGTCCATTTTGCATTCTGGCGCTCCTATCTCCTCCGGTGGTCCTTTCTACCTTTCTTTCGTGTGTGGGGGGTTAGACATTTCCGTATTGGACCGAGACTTGCCAAGCGGCCTTGGTTTACTACCGGTAGACCGCCTGTCAAGTTTCGTACCATTTGGACTTCGTTTGATACTCCAACGGTTAACCGAGGGGCCGAAAAGGCCTCGTGTGTGTTGCAGCCCAACATCCTTCCAATTTGGCCCAAAACCCACCAAAACCCTCTCCATCATCTAGAGCGTTCGATCACGATCACGTGGCCGAAAACCGCACCTCATTTGGACTCTCCTAGCTCCCTCTACCTATAAATATGTGCAACCCTTCCCAAATTTGCGGTCTAACCCTAGCCTTCCCCTACCTCGCGCCACCGGACAAAAATCCCCGCCGCCGGACATGTCCGCCCTCCACCTCCCTCCGCCCAATGGCGAGCCGCCACGTCAGCAGGCCGCCGTCCTCGTCCAATCGACCGCCGCCACGCGTCCCGGTGCCCCGCGCCTCCCCACCGCGGGCCCGCAAGCCCGACCGCAGCCCTCCTGGCCCGGTGCGCCGCCGTCCGCTTCCGCATGGCATCGCGCCTGCCCGAGCCGCCTCCTGCGCCGCTCCGGCCGCCGCCATGCACCGCCGCGACCCTTCGCCACCGCGCCTCGCCTCCTTCCCGTCGGCGCCGCCCTTTGCCGGCGTGGCCCCGCTGCGGCCGCCTTGGGTCGCCGGGTCCGCCCCCGGTGCAACTTTGGCGAGCCCCGCGTCCTCCTCCACCGCGCTCCGGCGAGGTCTCCCCCAAGTCCGGCCATCTCCATTGTCTCCGGCGAGGTCCCGTGGATCGGGACCAGATCCACCACTCCCCCGATCCAAACGCCCCGTCCAGATCCGGATCCCTCCGCCCCGCACGTCTCCATCCCGGGTTGACTTTCTCGGAGAGGTCTATATTTCACTAAGTCCCCGAAATTACCAGATTCATATGCCCATGTTCATCATGCCGTAACTTTGCATCCGTACCTCCGTTTTGGGCATGTAGCATATCAAAATGTTCGTCTCAGAGAGCGCATCATTTCATCTCATTGCATTATTTTCATTTGAGTTCATCTTGATGCCCGAAATGCTGTTGGAAGGGAGCTATTTGAGTTAATTGTCAGATCTGCTGCATTTAATAGCTATTTGTCATTTTTGCCATGATTATTGTGTGCATGATATGCTCCTGAGCTCTACATGTGTTTTGTTATATGTTTTGCCATCTTTACAGAGGTGCTATCCATGTATTTTTATGATATGTGTGGTGACTAGCACAAGCTTGCAAAGTAGTGCATTCGTTAATGCTGATTTCAGGGACTTAGCAATTCCACTAAGTCCTTGATGTGTCTTTATCAATATGCCATATGTTCATGTTGTTTCCTAGTGATCCGTGCCTCTTTTGAGGTTTGATCAGTAAGGATGTTTTGTTCACCTTGTGATGCTCTACCCATCCATGTCTTTGTTTGCATTTATGGAGCACCCTAGCTTGAGTCAATCGAGCTCTACTTTTGCTATTTCGTGAATCTGGGCAGATTGTCTACTTGTTAGCGATTTTGCCGAGGATGTTGCAGTTGATCCGTGAATGCTATGTTGTTGTTCTTGCCATTTCTAGCTTGTATAATGTGTATTCTTAATGGGTGTATGCTTAGATTGTCATGCCTTGCTCTGTAGTGAGTGCATCGAGCTCGTAAACATGCCTACTTGATATCTGTTTTGCATGCTCCAGTTTTTCACTAAGTCTGTGATCTGATTATGTTTTTGCCATGTTCACATACTTGCAAATGTATTTTCTGATCCCTTTTGGCTCAAGGTCACTAAGGGACTTTTGTTAAGCTCTTTGAGTAGCTCCATGCCATGCTTTACTTTGCCATGTTAAGTTCCTGTAGCATCTAGTTTTCATGCTCCAAAGTGTGCTACCTGATCTGAAATTCCGGGCTTGTGTTTATTTCACTAAGTCTGAAACCTGTTTACCAATTGCACTTTTGCCATGCTTGTTTGAACCTTTTAATGGATGAATTGGCCGTAGCTCAGTGTTCATCTTTTGTCAAGCATTATGAGTGGATCCCTGCCATGCATTTTTTTGCCATGTTTGAGTGTTGTAGCTTATTTAACTTGTTGCATTTAGTTGGCTACTTGCTGTTTATCGCAGTCCGGTGCCACATTTGTTTTCCATGCCATTTCCAAACCGTGCCTCCGATTCCGGTGATCTTTATATCGATTTCAACCGAAATCACCTCACCTTTCAAGTGACACACTTGGATTTCCAAGTTGAGGCCAGGTTCAATCATTCCTTGTCAAATCATGCATATGCATCGCATACCGCATCTCGCATATCATACCATGTTCATGTGTTGGTTGTTTACTATGTTGTGTGCTTTCTTTTCCGGTGTTTGCTTCTTCGGGTTGGTTCCGATTATGTCGTGTTGTGAGGATCCGTTCGTCTACGTCCGTTTGTCTTCTTCATGGACTCGTTCTTCTTCCTTGCGAAATTTCAGGCAAGATGACCATACCCTCGAAATCACTTCTATCTTTGCTTGCTAGATGCTCGCTCTTTTGCTATGCCTATGCTGTGATACCTACCACTTGCTTATCATGCCTCCTATATTGTTGAACCAAGCCTCTAACCCACCTTGTCCTAGCAAACCGTTGTTTGGCTATGTTACCGCTTTGCTCAGCCCCTCTTATAGCGTTGTTAGTTGCAGGTGAAGATTGAAGTTTGTTCCTTGTTGGAACATGGAGATGTTGTTCCTTGTTGGAACATGTTTACTTGTTGGGATATCACAATATATCTTATTTAATTAATGCATCTATATACTTGGTAAAGGGTGGAAGGCTCGGCCTTATGCCTGGTGTTTTGTTCCACTCTTGCCGCCCTAGTTTCCGTCATATCGGTGTTATGTTCCCGGATTTTGCGTTCCTTACGTGGTTGGGTAATAATGGGAACCCCTTGACAGTTCACCTTGAATAAAACTCCTCCAGCATGGCCCAACATTGGTTTTACCATTCACCACCTAGCCTTTTCTTTCCCTTGGGTTCTGCAGACTCAAGGGTCATCTTTATTTTACACCCCCGGGCCAGTGCTCCTCTGAGTGTTGGTCCAAACTGAGCGATGTCCGGAGCTACCAGGGGCAACTTTGGGCTGGCCTACCCGACGTCTGGCTCATCTGGTGTGCCCTGAGAACGAGATATGTGCAGCTCCTATCGGGATTTGTCGGCACATCTGGGTGGCTTTGCAGGACTTGTTTTACCATTGTCGAAATGTCTTGTAACCGGGATTCCGAGTCTGATCGGGTCTTCCCGCTAGAAGGAATATCCTTCGTTGACCGTGAGAGCTTGTCATGGGTTAAGTTGGGACACCCCTGCAGGGATTTGAACTTTTGAAAGCCGTGCCCGCGGTTATGGGCAGATGGGAATTTGTTAATGTCCGGTTGTAGAAAACCTGAAGTTGACCTTAATTAAAATGCATCAACCGCGTGTGTAACCGTGATGGTCTCTTTCCGGCGGAGTCCGAGAAGTGAACACGGTGTTGGAGTTATGCTTGACGTAGGTCGTTCTAGGATCACTTCTTGATCATAGTTTCTCGATGGTGCTTTGCCTTCTCTTCTCGCTCTCATTTGTGTGTGTTAGCCACCATATATGCTAGTCGCTTGCTGCAGCTCCACCTCATACCTTTTACCCTTCCTATAAGCTTAAATAGTCTTGATCGCGAGGGTGCGAGATTGCTGAGTCCCCGTGACTCACAGATACTTCCAAAACCAGCTTGCAGGTGCCGATGAGTCCGTGCAGATGACGCAACCAAGCTCAGGAGGAGCTCGATGAAGATCTTGTCCTTTATGTCGTTTCGTTCTAGTTGATTAGTAGTGGAGCCCAGTTGGGCTCGATCGGGGACCTTTGTCGCATTTGGGGTTCTTCTTTTATTTTGGTTCCATAGTCGGACCTTGATTGTATTTGGATGATGTAATGCTTTATTCATGTATTGTGTGAAGTGGCGATTGTAAGCCAACTATGTATCTTTTCCCTTATTGTATTACATGGGTTGTTTGCGAAGATTACCTCAGTTGCGACATTGCTTTCAATGCGGTTATGCCTCTAAGTCGTGCTTCGACACGTGGGAGATATAGCCGCATCGAGGGCGTTACAAGTTGGTATTAGAGCCTTCCCCGACCTTAGGAGCCCCCACTGCTTGATCGAATTAGCAGATGAGTTAGGTCTAGAAAAATGTTTTGAGTCTTTAGGAATTATATATCGGAGAGTTTAGGAATTCTTTTTACTCCCCAATCCCTTCATCGCTCTGGTAAGGCATCCTGACATAGAGTTTTGACTCTTCTCTTCTCAAATTTCACTAAAAAAAATTTAGGATCACACGGGTATCTTGGAATCGTTCCGATCGATTTGTGACGAGAACATTGTTCTTGGTGCCTCCTGTCATTTAGGGGTTGTGGCAGTGTCCCGGGGAGTTGAGCTTCGAGGTGTTGTCGTCTCAATTTTATCGTTGCAGTTCTGGAATACCTGAGTTTAGTTTCGCTGACATCAAAAATCTCTTTTATGCAGTTGTTGGTGAGATAACCTCGACGCCACCCAGTACTGGGGCGGGAGTTCGGGAGTATTTCCATAACTCGTATAACGGATGCTTTTCGAAGGTTGAGGTAAACGATTTCCAAAGGTTTCTTGGTTATGTGTTGAAGGATGGATACAGCTGGATGTAGGATTTGCCAGTTTTGGGTGAGATATTATGCTTCCCCTATATCCCCAAGACCTGATTGCATAACCGGAAAGTTTCGGGAGTTTATAAGTGGGAATTCAAGTAGCTCTTAGGATATCTTTCCGACAGATGTATGATATGAAATTGGGGTTCGACGTCTAGTGGTCCGCCTATCCACGGTTGGTTTTACAGTGGTCTCGTTGTGTCTTAAAGAGTCCTTGGCTATGCTGACTCGGGGACGCTTCGTATATCATGTGCACTGCCTTGTACATGATGGTGCTGTACGATCGAGCCCGTGTAGGCCCCACCACGAAAACTTCGGACGAAATCTCTATCATATGTTTGTTCTGGCTTATTCTACAAGCCAATCCTTTGTTTTTGTTTTGAGTTGTGGTATTCGAGTTGCTTCGAAGTCAAATGTTGATTCCATACCTTTCCCAAGCGGTGTTCTCATATTTCTATGTGAATACTAATCCTTCTCAATCATCGAGACTGTCATGTCAATCCTTTTTTAACCGGTGTACTTCTCTTCAAGTGGATCTGATCATTGCAACATCCGCAAGATCAAGTATCAGTTCTTCTCAACGGTGTTTGCTTCATCCGTTCCAAGTTGTCTTTGTTTTCCCACCCTCCCACCCTTGTTTCTTCAAGGACTCAGATTTCTTAATCAAGCATCCTTTGATTCGTGTGAAGTCTCTCCATTCTTTTCCTTCATGTTCTTACCCGGTGATTCTCATGAAGATTCTAAAGGAGCTTCAACTTATCATTATTCGTTCTTTTTCTTCTCCGGTGGAACCAATTCAAGCCTTGTTGATCATATCATTTCCTCGTTTCAAATACCTTCTCTTGCCGGTGCACCTCATATTCAGTCATTTCTCGCTATTCAACTGTTCCGGAGTGCTCAAGATATCCCGAAGATTCGTGCTTACACTCTGCTTTCGTTCAAGCTCTTTCGAGGATGTTATCTCATTTAAGTCATTTAATTCAACCGGTGCAACCTCTTTTTTTAATCATTTCAATGGTATTTCTTTTGAGTGGGCCCTAACCCATATGTCTTTTCCCAGGATCTTACCTGACTCTTCTTATTTCCCGGAGCTATCCTCAATTTTTTTTCAAAGTTTGACGTAAGAATGATTCATCATCAGTCATATGTTTTCTCCAAATTCTTTCAAATTCTTTTCATCGTTGGCTCAACCTCTCCTCTTTTAATCATTCCGGAGTGTCTCAACAATTTGGTGGTGTTTCTTATCGTCATTCTCAGATTTTGAAGGCCGAAGAAGAGTTTCTTTTAAATCTTGCCCCATTCTCTGCCATTCTCCCATAATTGTTTTCAATTGTGGGAAAAAAAATTCACCTATCCGGAGCAATTCAAGATTCTGTTCAGTTTGATTATCCGGAGCCCACCATCTAAGATTTATTCATTCCAGCTTTTAGCTCTCATACTCTAAATCATACCGGTGCCTAAATCAAGGTTTCTCTAATCAGCTCATAATCTCTTCGTTCTCTTGGATCTAAATTCTCTCAAGCATCTTCGTTTAATTGCTAATCCTTCCTGGTGTTTCTTCATGTTTTAATCGTTCTTTTTCAATTCTGACGGTGGTTCGCTCAAGATTCTTCTTCCTTCATTTATCATATCAATTTATTCGTTGTTTCAATTCTTACGGTGGTTCGTTGAAGACCGTCTCAAGTTTATGTTATATCTCTCTTAATTTTTTTCTACGAGAATAAGTAATATGCCAAATCCGTTGATTGTCATCAATTTAATTGGTGAAGGATACGCATAACATAATTCTTATTTTTGTTCCATCCAAGTGATCAATTCCTTTTCCCGGAGTGGTTCATCATATCACATTCTTAGTTCGAGATGCTTTATCTTTTCTTTTCCCGGAGTTCCAAGCTCTCTCAATTATATCGTCATGGAGATCCATCTAAATCATTGCAAGGATTCACCTTGTGTTTTCAATTTCTCTTTCTTTTTATTCTTTTGTTACTGGAGTTTCTTCATGGAGGCTATACATGATGGTTCATCAAAGATTAAATTCCTTCTCGAAGGGTTCATCAACATTCTTTTCAGAGGAGCTCAAGCATTCTTCATCTTGTAATCCGGGGTACAATTCTTTCTACCTTATCATTGGAGGTGGTATTATGTCATTCTTGATAATTTGAGTTCATGTTTCATGATTCACATGTTATTAAGAATGAGGTATTTTAAATCCACCAACCAACTAGTTGGAGCTATCTTGTGTCATGTTTCACCTAAAGCCTTCCCTAAGGATTGTTGCTATCTATGGTGCTCATAAGTGACCCAAGTTCTTCTTTTACCCTCCCGGTGAAATATTTTCTCGTCTCCTTGTTCATATCAATCCAATTCTTTTTCCCGTGAGTGGCATGTTGTCACCTAATAATTTGAGATGTATTCCATAAGACCATATCAAGCTTATTCTTTCCGTTGTTGGTTTTTCCAACAACTCCGTTCTAGCATTTTTTGTAACCGTGCTCTCTCAAGATCTTGTTTCCCTGCGTTCCGGAGGCATTGTGATGTTGCTCTCCTCAACCCATCTTCTCGGATTGTCAGGACCATGTTTTGATCGTGCTTATCCTTTTAACTGGAGTATTGTGCCCTTTTCTCAAGCTGTTTCATTTTTATCAAGTTTTTTTCATCTCTTTTAAACCGCGGAGTGTTGTCCGAATTTGTAATTCCTTGTTTCCTCTTCCCTACCGGAGTGCTTTCAACTTCATTTATCTCCATTGTATTCTTTTCTCGTTATGGCCTAACCTTTTCAAGGTTCTTTGGTCTCACTCGTTTGTCAAAGAAGCAATTTAGTTTTACCTCTTCTCTTTCTCTTCCGTTTGTCCCTCCGGTGCCATTATAGATCTCGGGACGAGATCCTCTCGTAGTGGTGGAGTGTTGTAGCGCCGCGTGACCGATGTGCCAGGTGTCGTCCAGTTATTCGCTGTTGTTGCCTTGTCATTGCTTGCGTGTCATGCATTGCATATCATGTCATCATGTGCATTTCATTTGCATACATGTTCGTCTCATGCATCCAAGCATTTTCCCCGTTGTCCATTTTGCATTCTGGCGCTCCTATCTCCTCCGGTGGTCCTTTCTACCTTTCTTTCGTGTGTGGGGGGTTAGACATTTCCGTATTGGACCGAGACTTGCCAAGCGGCCTTGGTTTACTACCGGTAGACCGCCTGTCAAGTTTCGTACCATTTGGACTTCGTTTGATACTCCAACGGTTAACCGAGGGGCCGAAAAGGCCTCGTGTGTGTTGCAGCCCAACATCCTTCCAATTTGGCCCAAAACCCACCAAAACCATCTCCATCATCTAGAGCGTTCGATCACGATCACGTGGCCGAAAACCGCACCTCATTTGGACTCTCCTAGCTCCCTCTACCTATAAATATGTGCAACCCTTCCCAAATTTGCGGTCTAACCCTAGCCTTCCCCTACCTCGCGCCACCGGACAAAAATCCCCGCCGCCGGACATGTCCACCCTCCACCTCCCTCCGCCCAATGGCGAGCCGCCACATCAGCAGGCCGCCGTCCTCGTCCAACCGACCGCCGCCACGCGTCCCGGCGCCCCGCGCCTCCCCACCGCGGGCCCGCAAGCCCGACCGCGGCCCTCCTGGCCCGGTGCGCCGCCGTC